>NW_024340730.1:0-12849 GCF_902729225.1 Pteropus medius
AAAATAAATGAACAAGCCAAACAGAAACAGACGCGCAGACACAGGGAACAAGCGGATGGCTGCCAGGCAGGCGGGGGCGGGGGCGGGAGGAAGAAGCACAAATTGGCAGTTACGGGGCCGTCACGGGGATGTGAGCGGCGGCTCAGAGGGTACAGATGAGGACACCGTCTCACGTGGGTGCTGTAGTCATGGGGGTCACTTCGTGAGTTACATAAACGTCTAAGCACTCTGCTGTGCGCCTGAAATTAACACAGCATTGAATGTCGACAGTAATGAAAATACTTTAAAAAAATGGAAGACGTAAGCTGGGGCGCAGGGCGGAGCACGGTGGGGCGCAGGGCAGAGCACGGGCGGGGCCCACATCTAGACGGCAGTTTTCCAAGTGGGGGTCGCCCCGTGGGAATCCTGAACCAGCGTCCGCCCAGGGCTCAAGGGGCTGGCGAGCAATGCGCAGGCGGGGACCTTCCTGCAGAAGGGGGCTCTCTGTCAGCCCACGGAGAGTTTTCTGAGTGTCCCGAACTCAGCACTGGGGCGTGGTGGGGACCGTCGCCGTTCTCCTGGTAGACGGACGTGTTTGCACACGGGAGACCGTTTGATAAGCAGAGCCCGGGGACAGAAGCTGGCACGGTCACAGGCCGTGTCTGCTGTTGAAATCCATCAGCCGACCAAGCAGTGGGCGCGGGTAGCTGGGCTCCTGCCGGAGTGGGGGACTCGGGCCCAGGTGCCAGGCAGGGACGTGTGGGGACAGACGTCGGCGCCGTAGCACGGGTAAGGGGCTTTGTCAACAAGACGGCTCCCTGCACAGGTCGGTTATCAATAAAGAGAAGTGACTGACAGTGAACTCAGCAGCAGCTCCCACGCAAACGTCCCCAGTGGTGAGGAGCCCCAGGCGCTCGGGTGCCGAGTCCGCCCGGCGCGCGTCCTGGCAGCCGCCGCTCGTCCCCGACGCGGTCCCCCGCAGCCCCGACTCGCCTCTTTCCTGAGATTCCAGGCCGACCTGTCTGCGCCCGTCCTGCCGCCGTCAAAGCCACCTCCGTCCAGCTTCGCTTTCGGCTGTTCTCTCGTTTGAGAGGACAGCAGACTTGTGAGTTTGCCAAAAGCTCCCGCTCGGAGAAAGCGGGGACATTTGTGACCCAGCTGTGATCCGGGGGAAACAGAACGGCTTTGAGGTGACGTTTCTGCTTCGCGGATTCTCTGCGGTGCCGACCGAGTTCTAAGAGGAGCACTTTTCCTCCGTGCACGGGCTTCCAAGGGCGTAAAGGCCACCCGGGCTCCCCCTTACGCAGTAGGAAGCCCCCCGATATCCACAGGGGGCCGAGTGGGGCCCCAAGGTTGTGCTCACATGCCGACACCCCCGTCTGTGAACGGGACCATCTTTGGACATAGGTCTTTGCAGACGTGACTAACCGAAGGGTGTCAGATGAGGTCACCGTGGAGCAGGTGGCCCTAGACCCAGCGACAGTGTCCTTATAAGGGACAGAAGAAGAGAGGCAGAGACACGGAGGAGAAGCCACATGGACACGGAGGCAGAGACGGCAGGAACACGGCCACCAGCCCAGGGACGCCCGGGGCCCCCAGACGCTGGGACAGGCAGGAGGGACCCTCCCCTGCGGCCTCTGGAGGCAGCGAAGCCCTGGGACCCCTGGATGTCTCACTGCTGGCCCCCAGGACTGGGGAGGACCGCTGTCTGTCATCGTAGCCCCTGCTTTGGAGTCGTTTGTGGCTGCCGTCCCAGGCCCCTCACGCAGCTCACGTCTCGAAGGCCGTCGAAGGCCAGAACGCGCCCCCCGGCTCGGAGTAGCCGCTTGCCCTGGATCCAGCGTTCCGTGCTGCAGGACGGCTCGTGGCCGTTTGCCCAGCTGTTATAAGGTTTGCCAGACGGGACTGCCGGCCGCGCCGCCCGTGGGGTTCCGCGGCCGCGAGGGGGCGGCGTTTGCAAGGATACGAGGACGCTGGACGGGTGGGGAATGTGCGTGCGGTCCCACCGCGGAGCTCTGAGATTCCCGTGTGTGTCAGGAAAACAACCGACACACACACACACACACACACAAATAAGCAAACAGCTGAGAACGTCTGGAGGGCATTTCTCAGAGGGAATGGAGCCGAACCTCTCGCGCCTTTGGGCCTCGTCGGTTCCTCGGCCGCCTGCGACGCGGCCACAGCCCTGGCCGCCTCGAGTCCTGCTCGCTCGCAGGCGCTTGTCCTTCCCGTAAAACCCGATCTTCTTCTCCGGGAGAGCTCAGGCCGGAAGGCACACGGCTGGCTTCGGCCACGGCCCTCTGACGCGGACGGAGGATCCAACTTGGGAGCGGTGCCCGTGACCGGTGACCGTCACGGCTTTCCCGGGGCGTAGACCTTGGCTCTCGGCTTCGCTCGGAAATATGCAAACTCGGCGCAGGAAGATGAGGTGTAGGTGGCTACCGAGGGTCTTGAGAAAGCGTCCTTGAGGAAGTGGCCACTCCGTGCCTTCCCTCTGTGTGTTTGTCCGCGAGCGTTTCCCGTTTCCTTCAAGCGCGAAGCCCGAGAGCAGAAACGTCGAGCTTGACCTAACGGCTGTCACCTTGGGTTCCACGAGGCCGGCGCCTCTGCCGTGACAGCGCCTAAAAATCAGTCGTGCTCGAGGCACGTGCTCTGCCTTTGACGCGTGACAGCCATTTCTCTAAAGAGGCTGCACTTTACCGGCGCCACCGATGGGTCCCGAAGCCCCTCCCCAGAGTCTTTGCGATGATCCAGGCCTGTGGCTGAAGACTGGGAACTAAACGGTGGTCGTAGACAATGAGCTCATCGGTGTGGTTTAGACGCTTGTCGATGAGATTATCGAAAGAGTTCATTGACGGGGCGCACGTTTAATCATGTGTGTCCCCACACTCACCCTCCACTAGGAAAGCGCTCGTGCGTGCTGGTGTCCATCCTCGATGCTGGGGCCGTTCCCACCACCGTGAGGGCTCCCGGCTGTACGCCGACCCCTCAAAGCCTCACCCTACGATGCCCGGTCACCGTCAGGCCAGCCCAGCCCGAAAGAAGCACCCAGCCAGCTCAGGACCCTCGATGGAAAATAAACGCTCCTCGTTTTAAGCCACCGAGTCCCGGGGCTGTTTGTTACCCGGCAAACGCTAGCTAGCGATCACGCGCGCATCCGTCTACCTGGAGACGGACATCTCGATTTCAGTTTCGATAACGTGAAAAAAAAAATGGGCCGAGCGGGGTCCTCTCTGTGAAACGGACGCAGTCACATTTCCACACGTTTCGTGTCCAGTTAGCCTCTGAGGACGAGGCGCAGAGGAAGCGGATGTTCGGGACACGTCGGGTGCTTGTCACTGTTCTCGACACAAACATGAGTCCCTCTTGAGGGGACGGATCGGTCACGGAGCCGTTCCTGCGCCCAGTGCCTTTGCCTTGCGTCTCGACAGTGGCTCTTCGTGCAGGGGGAAGCGCAGCTCCGCTGGCAGGCGAATGTATATATTCAATTAGCGGACAAAGGCAAACAAGATGCGAACCTTCATGTAAAGTGGTTTTTAGAAGTGTATAGTTGATTAAAGACTGTATTTACTGGAATTTTATAAATCCCCCGTGCGTTATAAATTAATAATTCGCTATATTTCTTTCCGTGCTGTTTGTGTAATCCACTCAATTATTAATGAATACATTTATTGCGTATAAATAATACAATTTCTGTCTCGTGATGCGACCGATGATGCTTTATGTTAATTTGCTGAGGATGGCGTGTGAATAGGGACACAGAGGTAAATAATGGCATCGAAGCTGCCAGGCTTTTGTCTTCCATCGGCCGAGTCACATCTGACACGATTAGAGGTGACCTCACCCTGACGACTAGACGTGGCGGCTTTTACCTGCTCATCCTCCAGGCGGGAGAAGGTAGTTTCCAGTCAGCCGCAGACTCGCACGGAAGGGTTTGCTCGGCGGTTTCTGCCGTGGAGATGCAGCAACCATGACAAGAGTTTCATGACCGTCCACTCTGGGGGTGAGGCTGAGCTCTGCCAGCTCCCTAAGGGTCACGGCCACCTGGCGAGGAGGTGACACCGGACCCACATGCCACGACCCAGCACCCCCGCTTCTGGGCGCGTTCCCCAGAGAAATGAAAGCAGAGACTCAAACAGATTCACGCGCCCGTGCTCACAGCGGCGTGATTCGTAACAGCGAGAATGTGAGGGCGCCCCCAGTGTCCCCCACACATGAAAGAGTAGAGAATGCTCTCTCCACAGTGCTCACCTCCCTCCCTCCCTCCCTCCCTTCCTTCCGAGCCTCCTTCCTTCTTCCTTCATCTATGTGTCTGTCTGTCATCTATCTATCTATCTATCTATCTATCTATCTATCTATCTATCTATCTATCATCTATCTACCTAACATCTATCTATCAATAATCTATATCTATCTATCATCCATCTATATCTATCTATGTGTCTGTCTGTCTCTCATCTATCCATCATGCATCATATATCATAGTGTTTGACGATGACAGTGATTTGACCTGTCAGGGACGCGTGACAATGTCTGCAGACGTTTTTGGGTTTTGCGCTGTGGAGGGGGTGCTCCTGGCGCCTGGTGGGTAGAGACCAGGGTCACCACTCATGAGCCCGCAGTGCCCAGGACGCCCCACGACGCAGAGGCATCAGCCCCCGACGTCAGTCGGTGCTGTTGAGGCTGACGGACCCTGAAATGGACAAATACTTTCTTCCCCGGCACTGACTTTGGCAAGTCGCCAAAGCGTTTGTTTTCTGCGCCTGCTCTGATTGTCGATTGATGCCCTTTCCGTAAACACAGACATTTGTTTGCCAACAAGCAAAGTGCACTGAGAACTGCAGCCCCGTGGCCATCTTCAGGAGAGAACAATCAGGCCTTTTGTCATCTGCCCGTGGCTGTGCACACACAGGGAGCAGGCCGCCGGACCCTCCAGGCTTAGCCATCCCCGTGGCTGTCCCCAGGGCCCAGTCATTGTGAGGAGCACAAAGAGCCACCAGGACCCCGCTGAGCCCAGCTGGTTGGGGTCCGGCCTTTGTGCGAGGTCTTTTCATATTCAAATCTGCCTCCTTCCCACCCGAGCTCAGCGGAAACTCTGCTGCTTGGACGTGGGACCGGAGAGCTGACCCCAGAGGCCGGTGACCCTTCCAGGGTCCAGCTGCGTGCACAGCAGTCTGAGTCCCAAGACCTGTCGTCCCAGGGGCCGACGTGACGAGCCAGGAGCTCTGCGTCCGCGGCCACGGCCTCTGCGGGTGCTGAGCTGGACGCTGTTGGATGCTCGACACTGTCTGTGCCCAGCCTGTCCGCGTGGCTTCTGGGCGTCTTAACGCAACGTTTTGGCAAAGACACATTGCAGGGCGGGCACCCAGGGGCTCAGCCCGGATGACGCCCGCTGTGCAGCGCCGTGCTCGGGGTGCAGCCCGCCCGCAGCCCTGCGGAGGGTCCCGAAGGGTCAGGCCGCGGCCCACGCGGGGCCCGTCTGCTCTGCACACACCGTGCGGTCCGCAGAATAAATTAGGCGACATCGGAAGCCTTTGATAATCGTTGGCTGTAAACACTCCCTTCTCCCCTTCCTTCCGAGTGCCGCTGATGCCATGTCAACGAGCCCTGAACGCATTCCCACTGCCGGCTGTCCCCACCGCCCAGGCTGCCGTGCGGGCGCAGCGAATTCTCCTCGTCACGGACGCCGGGCCCACGAGGCGCCCAGGGCTCGGACCCCGGCGCCCGACCTCCTGCGTCTCTGCGCCTTCCCGGGGACGGAGAAACACCACATGCTTCGCCGGCTGTCACGGTCTTTGCCGCGTCTCCCAGTCAGATGACGCCGAGGACTGTGAAGCGGCGACCTGCTCAGCGTGCCAAGAGCTTCGCTGGGCCGGGTGGCCGGTTTCTGGAGGCCGCTGGAGGACACGGCGCAACGGACACAGGGCCGAGGACACGGTGGGCCGAGGACACGTTCAGCTCGTCGTGTGTTCACGGAGTGTCTCCTGCACGGCAGGCACGGAGCGGTGCTCGCCCGTCTGCCGGCTTCTCAGCCTGGCCCCGAAGTGCTCGCGGGGTTAGGGACACGCCCCCCCCCCTCAGGATGGCACCTTCATGCACTGGGTGTTCTAACTTGAAGGAGTTTTTGAACACGGCAGATTCAGGACTGTCACTGCAGCCTCCTCTTGTACCCTGAGACCTATCGAAAGACCTTCGGCGTCACTTTCAGAGCGGCCAGCGGCCCTCGGAGGGTCTCGGACCACGTTTCGCCCCCTACGGTGGCCGCCTGGGCGACTGGCGGGGTGTGTGGCTTGATGGCGCGGGTCTGGGGTGCTGCCGGGGTGTCCGTATTTCCACAAACTGCCGTGGAGCTTCTCTCGTGGAACCAGGATCGAGACCCCGAACCCGATGAAGTCGGTCAGCAGAGTGGAGGACGGGAAGGCGTTGGTCGCCCTGTGCCTCGGTTTCCCGGAGGAGTTCGGGAGCGAGCATGCGCCTGCCCGATGTGCGCTCTCGTTTACGGCCACCGTGCTTCCGGAACTTTCCACGGAGAGACCTCTGCTTGCCAGCGCACTTTGACGTGACAGGGCCGGAGCCTGGCAGAGCGGATTTGGGGGGACGGGCCTGGGAACGGAGGCAGCCTCCCACGCTGACCGCGTGGGACAGCCACAGGGAGCCAAATGGGCCGTTTAAGGCCGGCGGGCTGTGCGGGGCAGTCACATCATGAACGCGTCCTGGGCACTTTAGGGGATCGAGGGACACAGGGCATATGAGACAAATAGGGTGCGGGAAACGGGGCGTTACAAAGGGCTGGTAGCAGCAGACAGGCCAGGCTGCGATGTTCGTAGACTAGAAATCTGGCGGCATCGGAAAAGAATCTCAAAAAATGGGGACAGAAGATTGACTTTCTCAGCTGGGATGACGCGGACGGAGGGGCCCAGGCAGAGACGCTCGCTGCCGTCACAGCGTGGAAGACTCTTAACGGTGCTCGGGTAACACGGTGAGACGCCTCACACACAGGACTCGTAAAGACTCTCAGGGTGACGAGCAGCCACCAATACTTATGAGATCTACAAAGCGGTGGCGTTGAGAAGGGATGACTCGAAAACAGGTGGCCGGAAACCAATTACTGCGCACACTACTTCGAAAAAAAAAACAAAAAACAAAAAAAAAAAGAGGAAAAACGCTCATACCAGGGAAAGACAAAAAACGTGAAACCCACAAAACGACGATGCTGTCCTCGCAATGAAACATAACATGCCTGGGACGGAATTTCAGAGGAAACGCACCGGCCCCCGTGGAAGACGCAGCGGCAGTTTGCGGCCCCCCGATGACGGGCGTTTCGATGGCGAAGCACGTTGCCTTCCTGCGCCCCGAGCTTCCGCACTGTACATACGTCGATGTTTCCCCAACATAAAATGTGGCCTTCATTACCCCAGGACTTTCTTTTTTTTCAAGGTTGCAAATAATACAGCGATGCCAAAACGCTTTTGTAAGAATAAATGGGCGAAAAAGTCCAAACCATTTCTGAAGACAGAGTGAAGAGAGAGAACATGCATTAGCAGACAATAAAAACCTTAATAAAGACACACACAAAAAAAAACCCTGAAACCAGTGAGGGGCTGGCACGTGACTAGACGGGGCTATGACAATGAATAAATCTACGGAGAGTTTACGACGTGACAAAGGTGGTTTTTCTAATTCATTCCGAAAAAAAAAAAAAAAAAAAAATCCAAGACTTCTGTGTGTCACAAAATATATAGAAAATTAAAGGGAGCACGAGGGGACATATGGAAAATGCATTACACACCGAAAACATCATTAATGCGTAAGGGGCTGTTTCGAATCAAAGATAAAGTCCCCCAATAAAAAAAAAAAAAAAAAAAAAAAAGCAAAGGGCATGAGACAAATGGCCGATAATGAAAAGAAAATGTTTGCGTTCAGTCAACATGCCGGAAATGGTTTCTGGCCCACGAGGGGACCCCATCGGAGCCGTGGCAATGGGGCTCTTCCCCCAGGCCGGGGCCGCGTCGGGGGGCAGGCGGCTCGCCGCCAGCTCGGCGTTTGAACGCCGAGTTCGCTGGGCAGACGAGGAGCGTGGAAAACGCCCCCCCACCCCGTTTGGTCCAGGAGCCGGGGCAGGACGCAGCCGCGAGGGCACGAAATAGCCCGAGAGCCGGCGTCCGGGGGCGACTGCTCCTCTGACCCTTTGACGGGCGGCAGCTCCGCACGGCTCTGGAAACTGTGTGTGTTTCCCCGGAACTTTGACATTTCCTACTGAGGACGCATAAAGAAAGGAGGATTAAAAACAATGTCAGCACGGGCCTCGGGGAGGAGTCGGAGCGGGGTCTTTCGGGCACGGTTGGCCCGACCTGATGGGGGAATTCGTGGAGTTTGAGTCAAGCAGCAGGAGGACTCGGGGGCCGAGAGGCTAGGACAAGGAGGGCCCCTAGCAGGGGGACGGCAGAGGACGCGCCTGCATAGAGGCCGCGTCAAGGTACAATTAGGTGACTGTCCGAGGGGCGGGCGGCCTCACAGGATGGGGCCGGGACCTGCAGAGCGACGCCCTGAGTCCGGTTGCCGGCCTGCCGCAGACGCGTGACACCATGCATCCCATACCCTCCTGGGTGGACAGGGCGGACGGTGTCCCAGGAGGCCCCGAAGCCACCTCCGGTCCCCAGGGGGCGGGGGCTGGTCTTGCCCCGGGCGGAGCGAGGTCCATCGCCGCTGGCATCTGAGCTTCCGCCGTGGACGGAAGCTTCGGTCGGCAAAGCCTGTGAGCACCACGGACGACAGAGAGGACAGCGCCGCCTCCCACGGGCCCCGGTCACGGCCGCCGGCCTGTCCTGCTCAGGCGCTGCTCGGGGACACCGTGCACGTCCCCGTTCGGAGGCTCCACGCTGCAGCGACCGAGCAGGGCAGGGGGCTGCTGAGCAGACACGAGAGGGTGGCATGGGGGAGGGGACGTCCCACCGGGAGGGCCAGGGGTCAGGGAGCCAGCTCGTCTCCACGTGCATCTGGACATCTCACAGCCGCACGGTTTTCATAACCTACAAACCGACGTCGAATCGAGCAGGTGACCACGGCATTTCAGCAAAGGCTGCAGGGAGGCGAAGAGAGCTCTGCAGAGGACCCCCCCCCTGCCCCGTGGCCGGCCGTGCCGTGCGTGTGGACGGGGCCGCGGGCGACCCCCACGCAGGACACCGCCCGACGCGCCGTGGCCCGCGCAACGTCTGCTGCTTTTTGTGTTATTAATTTTTTGCAGCGGGTCGGGCGGTACCGGAGGGAAAGAAATGCAATTAAAACAGAAACAACACACGCACGTGTTTCTGACGGCAGCTTTGGGACTTGCAGGGCTGACCTTGGTGTGGACCGTAAATATAAAATTCATAGGCGCTGGCTTCCTGCCTATAATTACCTATCAAAAGGCTCAGGGTTTAAATGAAATTCTTCATAAAGCAAGAACCGGCTTCGCGGTGGAATCTGGCGTGTGGCCGCCGGAGGAACAGGCCGGGGACGCGGCTTCGCGCTCCGGTCCCCGGCACCGGCCTCAGCATGTGCGGCCCAGGTGCGTTGGAGGCTCCAACCCGGTCGCAAGATGTGCGTTTTCCATTAATTTCTCCTCGGAATGTTTCCTTTCTGCCCGTGCGCTGGAGGAGGGGAGCCCGCAGCCACGCCGGACGTGTCCCGGGAGGCCGCCCGAGGGCTCGTGCCTCCTCATCCCCGAACTTGACCTTCCGCGACCTGAGGAACTGGGTCGGGTGCGTCCGGCTCGATGGCAAGAGGGCCCACCCATCCCAGGGACCAGCAGCCCGTCTTCGAGGACGCCGTCCCCCGCATTGGAAGCACAAGTGTCTACGGGGGCAGCGTGTCCCTGGCTGCTGCCTCCTCACGGTCTAAATTGTTCCAGGAAAACCTTCTTCATCGAGGGTTTTCCCCCAGGTCGCCTGCGTCTATCCGAGTCAGTGCAGAAGCTGATTCCTTTGGCTTTTTCTACAATTTCCTCTGGTCTCACACACTCACAGTCTCCCACTCGTCCCCACGGCTGTGTACGCCGTGAGCGGTTCACGGGGCAGAGCTCCCCGCCTGCGGCGGTGACAGGTGCCACCGCCGTGCCCGTGCGCCGAGCCCCGGGGACGCGGGAAGGAAGTCAGCCCTCACGATGGCTTCAAAGGGCCGCCGACGGGCTGGCAAGTGACTGTACTTCTACCGGCTGCGTCTGCCGGCCCCACAGGCGGGGCGAGCCATGTGTTCCTCGTTCCCCTTCCCGCCGAGCGCCTGCATGTCATTCTTCGGCTGGCTCCGCCGCTGAGACAGAGCTAAATCAAACTAATTCTGCGGCACGACAAACCCCGGGCTAAGCGGACCCTGTGCTCGTTAAGGTGAAGGCTGTGTGCCATGCGGTCCGTACTTGCGGCGAGTGCTCGGCAGAGGGCTGGGCTGCAGGGTGGCTGCGTCACCCATGCATGTGCTACAGACTGTGGCCGGGAGCTGTGGCCGGGACCAGTGCCCATGTGAGCTCTGGCCTTAGCTCAGCCCCAAGGGCTGCGTCTCAGTGCTCGAGACGCACGCTGAGTGTCACCACCACGGCACGTGCTTGCCAGCCCCCCCGGTATGAAGCCCTGGAGAGTCGCCTGCTATGGCCGCGACTCACGTCTCTGCGCCTCGTCCTCCTCCTGACCCAGAGCCCAGCATGACCCTGGCAGGCCGGTCCGTCCCACAGAGCCGAGAGGCAAGCCGGAGACACCTGACGTGCCATCTGACGGCACCGTGCGGGGACAGCCACCTGCTTGTCTGCGTGACGTGCATGTGGTAGATCAAAGCACAACTCAAAACCTCAGAGCAAAGGAGATGCTTCAGCTAATGCACAATACGACCAAAAACTGAAAACTGGACGCGAAATCCCTAAGTGTCACTCAACCCAGCTGCAAACACTGTCTCTTCCCAGTGCATGTTCCCAAGACGTTACTCAGGGTCACTGCGGTAAAGGCTGTCACCCCAATACACTCTCCCTCAATTCTTCGATGTGCCCCAAGGACTTGCTCTTAGAATTGAATTCTCGTATTTCCGGTGACGCTCTAAGAAGCCACCACCCCTGCTGGACCGTCACCTTGCTGTCCCCCAGTCTGCACGAGCATATCTGTCCTTTCGGGGGACGGAGCTGGGAGTTGAGGCACAGCCTCCAGCAGCCTCCATTTGCACCATGGTGGGTACAGCAGACGGACACCACGTCGCCGAGCGGAAGCAGCTTCGAAAGTCCCCTTGGCCGTAACGACCCGCCGAGCTCATTACCAGGGGCGCCCGTCTTGTAACTCACTCGCTGATCAAGTGCAAATTGAGATCTCGAGTGTCGGCTTGTTCATTAAAAACATGGGCTACGTCACACGCAGGTCCCGAGACAACTTGATAGATGGCCTAACGAGCAATTAATAGGTCCATAAGTTATGCGACGCATCGACGTTCAGGCTCAACCGAGTCCATTACTTTCGCCATCCAGATATCGGATTAGGATCGACTGCTCAAGGTCAGGTGGATTCAGAAAGGCCCTCACGGGAGCCGGAGAGATGGGCCGTGGACGCCGGCCACACCAGCACCCGTGGCCGCTCACTCTTAAACACGGGGGACACCTCCGGCTGATTTTTTCTGGCCGCTGGATGTCCAGATTTGAAAGTCACTCAGCGGGCTGGAGCTAGGGGGACACGTGAGGCGTTCACCACGGGCGCAAAATTATGGGGGCTCCCCAAACTCAGTCACCAAGAGAAATGGCATTGTGACGTAGTGATTTTAAACAGTGAATGCGAAAAAAATGAGCGATGTAGAAATAGCGACGTTTTAGATAAAGACAGGATGTTTACAGGTCCAGACAGGGAGCCGGCTGAGCCCTGTGGTAGCCCAGGCGAGAGAAAAAGTTCTGATTTTGCCTTTTTTTTAGAGACAAGGCAAGCACAGGGATGCAAAGCACAGTACAGGAACACAGTGGATGACACGGTGACGGCCACGCGTGGTGCCATGTGGGGGGCCCCTTCGTAAGTTACGTCCATGTCTAACCACCGTGCCATACGCCTGAACCTAATAGGAGGCTGTAGGTCAACTCCAAGTGGAAAATAAAAACACTATTTAAAATATAAAGACAAGGCGAGCGAAGGCCCACTCAGTTCCCGCTTGTCCCACCCCAGGTGGCATACGGACCCGTAAAGAAATAGTTCGCGTGCTCCAGGATCCCGGCGAAACGCCTCCGATTCCCCGAGCACGCAGTCTCTGGCTTTCGTTTCTTGCTTTTTAACCCTCGAAAATATTTTTAATATAGTTCTAAGAGGGGAAAAAAAAACAGGTCATAAAATTGCAATATTTTTTTTATTATGGAAAGAACGTGTAACATGAGTTCTACCCTCTTAAGGAAATTTTTAGTGTACAATGCAGTATCATTAGCTGTGGGCCAAATGGTGCCCAGCAGATCTGCAGAAATTATTCATCGTGCGTGGTTGAGGTTTTGTGCCTGTTGATTAGCCTCCCCCCACTGACCCCTGCTCCCAGCAGCCGCAGCCAAGTCCCCAAGTAGGTAGAGAGAGAGAGAGAGAGCGAGCGAGAGAGGGAGAGAGAGGGAGAGAGAGAGAGAGATGGAGAGGGGGAAGAGACATGGACAGAGACAAGAAGAGAGATGGATGATTGATAGATAGATAGATAGATAGATAGATAGGTAGATAGATACATACATACATACATACATAGATACATAGATACATAGATACATAGATACATGCATACATACATAGATAGATATAGATAGGTGATAGGTGATAGATAGGTAGATGATGGATGATAGACGGATAGATACATGTCCGTCGCCATCGATTATCTGCAGAACCTCCTCATCTTCCGGAACTGAGACTC
>NW_024340731.1:0-514 GCF_902729225.1 Pteropus medius
AGGCCGATTTTGAACACTGCTTGAGAATGTTGAGAAAATATTTTTAAGTGTTAGTGAAATGATAGGCTTTGCGGGCAGACCCAGGCTTGTTTTATAAAAGATTTATCTTGGTGGGGTTGGGGGTGGGCAGGGAGGATAGAGAGGTTTTAGCGATGCTGGCATCATAAAAAATCAGCAGTAGATGATGGCATCATAAAAAATCAGCAGTAGATGATGTAGGTTTTTATTTCTCAAAATTTCTGAAGGGTCCACATGGTAGAATTTCATGAAATATATAGAAAACTGAAAATTGCTTTTGAAGTTATTAGAGGTGCCTGGGATGTCCTCCTCCTGTTCCCCACCAGATAGATTTCAAGGCACCTTTGTTTTTCTTTACTGTCAGACTGCAGGGTTCTGTAGGATTTTGTTTGCAGCTTCCATTTGTAGCTATTGCGGAGCAGCCCCATAGCCATGTATCCAATGGGGCATGGGGCTCTGGATTTCAGATAGAAATGACTATCTGTTCATTTGGGAT
>NW_024340732.1:0-398 GCF_902729225.1 Pteropus medius
AGCCCAGTAGGAGGCCAGCAGGATGGGGGAAAGAGGGACTTGGAGATGAGACAGTAAGTAGATACTGGCAGGGAGAGGGAGTGGCTAGGAAGTCGGCAGAGACAAAAAGATGTTCAGGAAGCCCTGGGATGGGCTCCCAGCCCGCGGCCGTGGAGGCGTGGAGGCGTGGAGGCGTGGAGGCGTGGAGGTGTGCCGTCGTGCCGTCGTGCCGTCCCCGGCCGCAGCCACTGTCACATGTGGCTGCCGAGTGCGTGCAGGGTGGCCAGTCTGGACGGAGCTGTGCTGTTGGCATGAAACGAACACTGGCACAAAAAACACATAAAGTATCTTATTAGTGATCCTTACACTGATTTATGTTGAAATGATAATATTTGTGGTATACTGGGTTAATTAAAAGA
>NW_024340733.1:0-464 GCF_902729225.1 Pteropus medius
TAGGGTTAGGTTAGGGTTAGGCTTAAGGATAGAGTTATTGTTATGGTTAGGTTTAGGGTGAGGGTGAGTTTTAGAACTAGTTTGGTTTATGGTTAGGGATAGTGTTGGGGTTTAGGTTTACGGTTAGATACATGCTTGGATTAGAATTAGGGTTAGGTTTAGGTTTAGGGATTGGTTTATGTTAAGGTTAGCATTAGGATTAGTTTAGGGTTAAATTTAGATTTAAGGTTAGGGTTAGTGTTAGGGTTAGGGTAAGAGGTTAGTGTTAAGTTTAGTGTTAGGGATAGGGTTGGAATAAGGGTTAGGGTTAGGGTTAGTTTTAAATTAAGTGTTAGGGTTAGAGTTTGTGCTAGATTTAGGTTTAGAGTTAGGGTTAGATTAATATTAGGGTTAGGGTTAGGAGTTAAGGTTAGGGTTAGGGTTAAGGTTAGGTTATGGTTAGGTTTAGGATTAGGGTTAGTTTT
>NW_024340734.1:0-323 GCF_902729225.1 Pteropus medius
GGGGAGCACGGCATAGGGAATGCAGTCAGCATTAATATGATGGCTAGTTGGAGGGCCAGGGGAGGGAGGGAGCAATTGGCATCATTTTATGAACTATATAGATGTCTAACCAATGTACTGTATACTTGAAACTAATTTAAATAAGTAAATTTTTTAAAAAATATATTTAAATTTTTTAAAAATTTTTTAAAAATTAAAAAAAAATTTTAAAAGTTTTTAAAAAGTGCTAAAAACCCAGCTGCTGGTATTACCCAGAAAATCTACTAGATGGCGCTGCCGCCTTACACTTTCGGAAAACTAGCTAAAAGTGCTTAAAACCTGGC
>NW_024340735.1:0-794 GCF_902729225.1 Pteropus medius
CATCGGCCACGCCCTGGAGAGGTGTGGGGAGAGGCCCCACAGAGATCCCAGGAGGGGCTGGCAGGGGCACCGGGGGCTGGAGCCTGGGCTCTAAGCACGGAGACCCAGACACGACCAGGCCAGGTGCGCCAAGGCTCAGGACTTCAGTGAACCCGGCCTCCGGGTGCGAAAGCTCACGGGGGTGGACACCGGGGGCCAGCGCTGCATGCTCACACACCAGTGCACAGACGTGCTTGGCACTGAGGCCCCATGGCCCTGAGTCCAGCCAGGGCCTCAGTGTCCAAGCATCAGGCTGACGCAGAGCTGGTGGCTGGCTCAGTGCCAGGTGGGACATAGAGAGGGCCGCGTGCTTGCTCTGTGGCCACTGTTGTTCACTGTCAAACAACTGGGAACCCCGCAGGCCCCCGATAAGGGCTGGTGCAAGACTGGGCACCTCACAGGGAACCACACAGCTGTGAGGCACAAGGCAGACCCGAACCGGCTGTCGCGAGGCCCCGGGCATTAGTGAGCACTGCAAAGGGCGGTGTGTGCATGGGTTCTGCTTTCCGCCAACTTTTTGAAAAATGACACGTGTGAGTCAACAATGTTTTCCATGAAGGATGAAGAGATTTAACAGTAGAACTTTTCAGGGGGCTCTGATGTTGAGCTGAACTAAGCCCACTCACTGAGCCTCCCACTCCAGTAGGCCCACTCCAGTAGGCCTTGGCCAGCTGCGCTGAGATGGAGGGGGACCTGAGGCCTGGCGTCCACTGCCCTCCCTGCCAGCCCAGCTCCCTGCAGCTGCCCGCAGGTGA
>NW_024340736.1:0-424 GCF_902729225.1 Pteropus medius
GGTCCTTGAGAGCTGAGCACAGGGCTGAGTGGGCGGCAAGACAGCGGTCTGACGTGGACAGAGGACCTCAGAAGGCGAGACCGAGAACGACGGGCCTTCTGCGCAGACACCAAGAGGCGTCCACCTGAGGGACAGGATGCCAGGTGCTGTTCCAGGCGGGCACAGCAAGGCGGGCTGAGCTAAGCAGAGCTGGCGGGGCCTTTTACGTGTCTGTAAACGTCACTGGGACGAGTGCCATGCACTTCCAAGGCGAGAGGTTCCCCACATAGCCACTGTGATAAGGGGCCCCCTCTCTCTACCGGGCCCGTGTGCCACATCCGGGGACATCTGTGCTCCCACTCTTCTCCCCGTCCCCCGTGGCCGGCACCTGAGGGGTGCCACGGCTCCCCGCACTCCTGCGCTCAGCCATGGCGGCGAGCCCTCA
>NW_024340737.1:0-431 GCF_902729225.1 Pteropus medius
TTTTTTTTTTTTTAAATTCTAAATAGTTTCTAGTTTTGTGCTGGATGCAGGTAAGTTACTTGTAAATAGTTTAATTCTTTTGAGGCATTTTATGATTTCTTAAGTGGGACAGAGCAATGTTTAAGTGTAGTGCTAATTTGGCGCATCAGAGTGCCCTGCCTGATGCCCTGTGTATCACAAGGTCTCTTTACTTTAGTTCCCAGGGACCACTATTTTGTAACCAGGGACCAGTACTTCCATGAGAATCTAATGCCTGATGATCTGAGATGGAGCTGAGGTGGTGATGCTAGCTAGCGCTGGGGAGCGGCTGCAAATACAGATGAAGCTTCGCTTGCTTGCCTGCCGCTCACCTCCTGCTGTGTGGCCCGGTTCCTAACAGGCCATGGACCAGTACTGGTCCGTGGCCTGGGGGTTGGGAACCCCTGCTTTAG
>NW_024340738.1:0-1214 GCF_902729225.1 Pteropus medius
CTGTTTTGAGTTTTCCCCTATTCAGGTCCCTGTCCCCGAGCCACCTGCTGGAGTCCAGCAAATGGTAAATCCTGCCACGTCCAGCATGGCCCTGGAAAATAATCCCGAGTGGGAACGGTGGGAAATTGAGAAAATAAAGAAGACAGAAAGCTGGGATCGGGAGGCCAAATATCCACTGATGATAGAATAGAGAGCAATTTTATTTTTGCAAGTTGCTTTTATACAAGAGCATACATTTGCTGGCTAAAATGAGATTATCCCCACCCAACCTCCACATCCTACTATAATCATTTACATTTCCATAGGGTAACCCTCACCCTACACAGCCTGCTAAAATAATTTGCATTTCAACACCCGTATTGTTTTCCAATCAGTTCCTACTTTTCATTCTTAGGAGGATTTGTGGAGGTGAGGCACCCCTTGGTTGGCCTCACAGATTGCAAGGACTTTGTCAGTTTACAACTCGCTCTCCACAGTGATAGATAACAGTCTACTTTCATTCTTTTGCAGGTGGCTTTCCAGTTTTCCCAGTACCATTTATTAAAGAGATTTTCCTTTCTCCACTGTATGTTTTTGGCTTCTTTTGTCAAAAATTATTTGCCCATATAAACGTGGGTTTATTTCTGTACTCTCAATTCTGTTCCATTGGTCTGTGTGTCTGTTTCTCTGCCAATAAAATGCATTTTGATTATGGTTGCTTTCTAGTATAATTTGAAGTTGGGCAGAGTGATGCCTCTGGCATCATTCTTTTTTCTCAGGATGGCTTTGGCAATTCAGGGTCTTTTGTGCTTCCATACAAATCTGTTGATTTTTTGTTCTATTTTTTAAAAAAATGCCCATGGGATTATGATGGGGATTGAATTAAATCTGTATAATGCTTTAGGTAATAAGGTCATTTTAACTATTGTTATGGCGCGAACGATTCTGAGACCCACGGAGCCAATTGAGATTAATTATGAGCCTTTATTAGCCGGCCAGCGACTGACTCTCTACTACTCAGGGCTAGAGGAGATCAGCCCCGAGCTTTCAGAGCAGGCAGCTGATAAAGCTCAAGACCATATCCTGGTGGGCTCCTGAACAAGCAAGCAGATTACAGAAGTGGAAGTTGGCTTTTAGCATATCTTTGCCCGGAACAACACCCTTAATTAACAAGTAAAGGGATTACAGAAGCAGACATTGGCCATCTACATATTTTATACAATACACTTCCTAAA
>NW_024340739.1:0-609 GCF_902729225.1 Pteropus medius
CTGAAAGGGGTCCTGTGTTCGAGCATTAGAATGTTGTTACAGGCAGAACTGGGGAAAGACTGTTCTCGAGCCTGGAGGACCAAGAGCAGAGGGAGGAAGGAGGAGGGAAGAAGATGCTGGAACTCCCCAGACATCCATCCAAAGCCTAGACTACGACGCTTCAGGAACTAGGAATTAGTAAGAGCCTTTTCTGTTTTTCTTTTCAATTATAAGCATACAGGACACGATAAACGGAAAAGCAGATGTGAGAAAGAAAAATCAAGGGAAAAAAGAAGTTAAAGCAACCTCTGGACAGAGATAAAAGGAGGTGGATGGAGAACGCTACCCTATCATGGCTAACACATTTAAAATTGCGTGAGTTTTCTTTTTTCCTACTTCCGATAAATTTGGTTCATGTGTTACCAGCAGTAAACCGGAGAAAAGTATAGGCCACAAGCCTCATATTCTCTTCTAATAAATAATGAAAACCAAAGGTCCAGATCAAACAGTTCTACAAAATGTAAATGTCATCATCCTCCACCTAAATATGAAAGTTTACAGGCAATGATGTAAATTTTTATTTTCGATGGAAAGTTTCCACTTCAATGAAGATTCTTAATGTCATATGCG
>NW_024340740.1:0-7257 GCF_902729225.1 Pteropus medius
AGATCATGATGCATTGTGGCTCTGGAACGCCCGGTGTCCACACTGCGGGGAGGTGGAGGTGCTAGGAGCGGCCTGTCTTCTGTGGTAGATCAGGGGTCCACGCAGGTTTCCTTCGAAAATCCACCATATACATATATATGCATATAGATGAACATATATATGCATATATATGTATATGGTAGCTTTGGCAAAAAGCTCTCTTGTGACGTCCATTTCGAGCCAGTATCGCCGACTTCCGAGAAAAGGCTCACTTGCGGCAAATGCACAGCCCTCCCGGGGCCTTGGGGCTCTGTGGGCGATGCTCGGTCATCTGCGGGTACTGGGGTAGCGAAGTTGGAGGAGCACTCACCGACACTTTGAGCTCCTAGAGGTACAAACTACGTCTCATTCGTCTCTGTATCCTCTTGCAGGGTTCACGGCCACCCACAGACAGCGTAGCCAGGGATGCTTTGGCCCCTCCGTCCATGGGGGCCGTCACCCGCTGGAAAGAGGTCAGCTGGGAGACACTGCAGACAGCTGTGGGTTTGAATTCGGCCTCCGTGCCTTAGGAGCTTTGCGATCAGCTCTCTGAGCCTTTCATTTCTTCATTTTGAATGCGTCCACGGGGACCATTACGACCATCCCAGGCAGAAAGGTGAGGGAGTGGGAGGTGTCTGCTTCCGTCCTGAAGTCTGATTTCCACTGCGGAAAGCGGGAAGGAGCCGAGGCCTTAGGAAGGAGCCCCGGGGCCTCTGGGGTGAAAAGAGATCATGCTGAATTGTGGCTCTGGAACGCCCGGTGTCCACACTGCGGGGAGGTGGAGGTGCTAGGAGTGGCCTGTCTTCTGTGGTAGACCAGGTGTCCTCGCAGGTTTCCTTCTAAAATCCACCATATACATATATATGCATATAGATGAACATATATATGCATATATATGTATATGGTAGCTTTGGCAAAAAGCTCTCTGGTGATGTCCATTTTGAGCCAGAATCGCAGACTTCCGAGAAAAGGCTCACTTGCTGCAAATGCACAGCCCTCCCGGGGCCTTGGGGCTCTGTGGGCGATGCTCGGTCTTCTGCGGAGACTGGGGTACCGAAGTTGGAGGAGCACTCACTGACACTTTGAGCTCCTAGAGGTACAAACTACGTCTCATTCGTCTCTGTATGCTCTTGCAGTTTTCAGGGCCACCCACAGACAGCGTACCCAGGGATGCTTTGGCCCCTGCGTCCATGGCGGCCGTCACCCGCTGGAAAGATTTCAGTTGGGAGACACTGCAGAAAATTGTGGGTCTGAATTAGGCCTCCGTGCCTTAGGAGCTTTGCGATCAGCTCTTTGAGCCTTTCATTTCTTCCTTTTGAATGCGTCCACGGGGACCATTACGACCATCCCAGGCAGAAAGGTGAGGGAGAGGGAGGTGTCTGCTTCCGTCCTGAAGTCTGATTTCCTCTGCGGAAAGCGGGAAGGAGCCGAGGCCTAGGAAGGAGCCCCCGGGCCTCTGGGATGAAAAGAGATCATGCTGAATTGTGGCTCTGGAACGCCCGGTGTCCACACTGCGGGGAGGTGGAGGTGCTAGGAGCGGCCTGTCTTCTGTGGTAGACCAGGGGTCCACGCAGGTTTCCTTCGAAAATCCACCATATACATATATATGCATATAGATAAACATATATATGCATATATATGTATATGGTAGCTTTGGCAAAAAGCTCTCTGGTGACGTCCATTTTGAGCCAGAATCGCAGACTTCCGAGAAAAGGCTCACTTGCGGCAAATGCACAGCCCTCCCGGGGCCTTGGGGCTCTGTGGGCTATGCTCGGTCTTCTGCGGAGACTGGGGTACCGAAGTTGGAGGAGCACTCACTGACACTTTGAGCTCCTAGAGGTACAAACTACGTCTCATTCGTCTCTGTATGCTCTTGCAGGGTTCAGGGCCACCCACAGACAGCGTACCCAGGGATGCTTTGGCCTCTGCGTCCATGGCGGCCGTCACCCGCTGGAAAGAGTTCAGTTGGGAGACACTGCACACAGCTGTGGGTCTGAATTCGGCCTCCGTGCCTTAGGAGCTTTGCGATCAGCTCTTTGAGCCTTTCATTTCTTCATTTTGAATGCGTCCACGGGGACCATTACGACCATCCCAGGCAGAAAGGTGAGGGAGAGGGAGGTGTCTGCTTCAGTCCTGAAGTCTGATTTCCACTGCGGAAAGAGGGAAGGAGCCGAGGCCTTAGGAAGGAGCCCCGTGGCCTCTGGGATGAAAAGAGATGATGCTGAATTGTGGCTTTGGAACGCCCGGTGTCCACACTGCGGGGAGGTGTAGGTGCTAGTACGGCCTGTCTTCTGTGGTAGACCAGGGGTCCACGCAGGTTTCCTTCGACAATCCACCATATACATATATATGCATATAGATGAACATATATATGCATATATATGTATATGGTAGCTTTGGCAAAAAGCTCTCTGGTGACGTCAATTTGAGCCAGAATCGCAGACTTCCGAGTAAAGGCTCACTTGCGGCAAATGCACAGCCCTCCCGGGGCCTTTGGGTTCTGTGGGCGATGCTCGGTCATCTGCGGGTACTGGGGTACCGAAGTTGGAGGAGCACTCACTGACACTTTGAGCTCCTAGAGGTACAAACTACGTCTCATTCGTCTCTGTATGCACTTGCAGGGTGCAGGGCCACCCACAGACAGCGTACCCAGGGATGCTTTGGCCCCCGCGTCCATGGCGGCCGTCACCCGCTGGAAAGAGTTCAGTTGGGAGACACTGCAGACAGCTGTGGGTCTGAATTCGGCCTCCGTGCCTTAGGAGCTTTGCGATCAGCTCTTTGAGCCTTTCATTTCTTCCTTTTGAATGCGTCCACGGGGACCATTATGACCATCCCAGGCAGAAAGGTGAGGGAGAGGGGGGTGTCTGCTTCCGTCCTGAAGTCTGATTTCCACTGCGGAAAGCGGGAAGGAGCCGAGGCCTTAGGAAGGAGCCCCGGGGCCTCTGGGATGAAAAGAGATCATGCTGAATTGTGGCTCTGGAACGCCCGTGTCCCCACTGCGGGGAGGTGGAGGTGCTAGGAGCGGCCTGTCTTCTGTGGTAGACCAGGGGTCCACGCAGGTTTCCTTCGAAAATCCACCATATACATATATATGCATATAGATGACATATATATGCATATATATGTATATGGTAGCTTTGGCAAAAGCTCTCTGGTGACGTCCATTTCGAGCCAGAATCGCAGACTTCCGAGAAAAGGCTCACTTGCGGCAAATGCACAGCCCTCCCGGGGCCTTGGGGCTCTGTGGGCGATGCTCGGTCATCTGCGGGTACTGGGGTAGCGAAGTTGGAGGAGCACTCACTGACACTTTGAGCTCCTAGAGGTGCAAACTACGTCTCATTCGTCTCTGTATCCTCTTGCAGGGTTCACGGCCCCCCACAGACAGCGTAGCCAGGGATGCTTTGGCCCCTCCGTCCATGGGGGCCGTCACCCGCTGGAAAGAGGTCAGCTGGGAGACACTGCAGACAGCTGGGGTCTGAATTCGGCCTCCGTGCCTTAGGAGCTTTGCGATCAGCTCTCTGAGCCTTTCATTTCTTCATTTTGAATGCGTCCATGGGGACCATCACGACCATCCCAGGCAGAAAGGTGAGGGCGAGGGAGGTGTCTGCTTCCGTCCTGAAGTCTGATTTCCACTGCGGAAAGCGGGAAGGAGCCGAGGCCTTAGGAAGGAGCCCCGGGGCCCCTGGGATGAAAAGAGATCATGCTGAATTGTGGCTCTGGAACGCCCGGTGTCCACACTGCGGGGAGGTGGAGGTGCTAGGAGAGGCCTGTCTTCTGTGGTAGACCAGGGGTCCACGCAGGTTTCCTTCGAAAATCCACCATATACATATATATGCATATACATGAACACATATATGCATATATATGTATATGGTAGCTTTGGCAAAAAGCTCTCTGGTGACGTCCATTTTGAGCCAGAATCGCAGACTTCCGAGAAAAGGCTCACTGCGGCAAATGCACAGCCCTCCCGGGGCCTTGGGGCTCTGTGGGCGATGCTCGGTCTTCTGCGGAGACTGGGGTACCGAAGTTGGAGGAGCACTCACTGACACTTTGAGCTCCTAGAGGTACAAACTACGTCTCATTCGTCTCTGTATGCTCTTGCAGGGTTCAGGGCCACCCACAGACAGCGTACCCAGAGATGCTTTGGCCCTGCGTCCATGGCGGCCGTCACCCGCTGGAAAGAGTTCAGTTGGGAGACACTGCAGACAGCTGTGGGTCTGAATTCGGCCTCCGTGCCTTAGGAGCTTTGCGATCAGCTCTTTGAGCCTTTCATTTCTTCATTTTGAATGCGTCCACGGGGACCATTACGACCATCCCGGGCAGAAAGGTGAGGGAGAGGAGGTGTCTGCTTCCGTCCTGAAGTCTGATTTCCGCTGCGGAAGGCGGGAAGGAGCCGAGGCCTTAGGAAGGAGCCCCGGGGCCTCTGGGATGAAAAGAGATCATGCTGAATTGTGGCTCTGGAACGCCCGGTGTCCACACTGCAGGGAGGTGGAGGTGCGAGGAGCGGCCTGTCTCCTGTGGTAGAGCAGGGGTCCACGCAGGTTTCCTTCGAAAATCCACCATATACATATATATGCATATAGATGAATATATATATGCATATATATGTATATGGTAGCTTTGGCGAAAAGCTCTCTGGTGGCGTCCATTTTGAGCCAGAATCGCAGACTTCCGAGAAAAGGCTCACTTGCGGCAAATGCACAGCCCTCCCGGGGCCTTGGGGCTCTGTGGGCGATGCTCGGTCATCAGCGGGTACTGGGGTACCGAAGTTGGAGGAGCACTCACTGACACTTTGAGCTCCTAGAGTTACAAACTACGTCCCATTCGTCTCTGTATGCTCTTGCAGGGTTCAGGGCCACCCACAGACAGCGTACCCAGGGATGCTTTGGCCCCTGCGTCCATGGCTGCCGTCACCGCTGGAAAGAGTTCAGTTGGGAGACACACTGCAGACAGCTGTGGGTCTGAATTCGGCCTCCGTGCCTTAGGAGCTTTGCGATCAGCTCTTTGAGCCTTTCATTTCTTCATTTTGAATGCGTCCACGGGGACCATTACGACAATCCCGGGCAGAAATTTGAGGGAGAGGAGGTGTCTGCTTCCGTCCTGAAGTCTGATTTCCACTGCGGAAAGCGGGAAGGAGCCGAGGCCTTGGGAAGGAGCCCCGGGGCCTCTGGGATGAAAAGAGATCATGCTGAATTGTGGCTCTGGAACGCCCGGTGTCCACACTGCGGGGAGGTGGAGGTGCGAGGAGCGGCCTGTCTTCTGTGGTAGAGCAGGGGTCCAGGCAGGTTTCCTTCGAAAATCCACCATATACATATATATGCATATAGATGAACATATATGCATATATATGTATATGGTAGCTTTGGCAAAAAGCTCTCTGGTGACGTCCATTTTGAGCCAGAATCGCAGACTTCCGAGAAAAGGCTCACTTGCGGCAAATGCACAGCCCTCCCGGGGCCTTGGGGCTCTGTGGGCGATGCTCGGTCTTCTGCGGAGACTGGGGTACCGAAGTTGGAGGAGAACTCACTGACACTTTGAGCTCCTAGAGGTACAAACTACGTCTCATTCGTCTCTGTATGCTCTTGCAGGGTTCAGGGCCACCCACAGACAGCGTACCCAGGGATGCTTTGGCCCCTGCGTCCATGGCGGCCGTCACCCACTGGAAAGAGTTCAGTTGGGAGACACTGCAGACAGCTGTGGGTCTGAATTCGGCCTCCGTGCCTTAGGAGCTTTGCGATCAGCTCTCTGAGCCTTTCATTTCTTCATTTGAATGCGTCCACGGGGACCATCACGACCATCCCAGGCAGAAAGGTGAGGGCGAGGGAGGTGTCTGCTTCCGTCCTGAAGTCTGATTTCCACTGCGGAAAGCGGGAAGGAGCCGAGGCCTTAGGAAGGAGCCAGGGGCCTCTGGGATGAAAAGAGATCATGCTGAATTGTGGCTCTGGAACGCCCGGTGTCCACACTGCAGGGAGGTGGAGGTGCGAGGAGCGGCCTGTCTCCTGTGGTAGAGCAGGGGTCCACGCAGGTTTCCTTCGAAAATCCACCATATACATATATGTGCATATAGATGAACATATATATGCATATATATGTATATGGTAGCTTTGGCAAAAAGCTCTCTGGTGACGTCCATTTTGAGCCAGAATCGCAGACTTCCGAGAAAAGGCTCACTTGCGGCAAATGCACAGCCCTCCCGGGGCCTTGGGGCTCTGTGGGCCATGCCCGGTCATCTGCGGGTACTGGGGTGGCGAAGTTGGACGAGCACTCACTGACACTTTGAGCTCCTAGAGGTACAAACTACGTGTCATTCGTCTCTGCATCCTTTTGCAGGGGTCAGGGCCACCCACAGACAGCGTACCCAGGGATGCTTTGGCCCTCCGTCATGGCGGCCGTCACCCGCTGGAAAGAGTTCAGTTGGGAGACACTGCAGACAGCTGTAGGTCTGAATTTGGCCTCCGTGCCTTAGGAGCTTTGCGATCAGCTCTTTGATCCTTTCATTTCTTCATTTTGAATGCGTCCCCGGGGACCATTACGACCGTCCCAGGCAGAAAGGTGAGGGAGAGGGAGGTGTCTGCTTCCGTCCTGAAGTCTGATTTCCACTGCGGAAAGCGGGAAGGAGCCGTGCCTGAGGAAGGAGCCCCGGGGCCCCTGGGATGAAAAGAGATCATGCCGAATTGTGGCTCTGGAACGCCCGGTGTCCACACTGCGGGGAGGTGGAGGTGCTAGGAGCGGCCTGTCTTCTGTGGTAGACCAGGGGTCCACGCAGGTTTCCTTCAAAAATCCACCATATACATATATATGCATATAGATGAACATATATATGCATATATATGTATATGGTAGCTTTGGCAAAAAGCTCTCTGGTGACATCCATTTTGAGCCAGAATCGCAGACTTCCGAGAAAAGGCTCACTTGCGGCAAATGCACAGCCCTCCCGGGGCCTTGGGGCTCTGTAGGCCATGCCCGGTCATCTGCGGGTACTGGGGTGGCGAAGTTGGAGGAGCACTCACTGACACTTTGAGCTCCTAGAGGTACAAACTACGTGTCATTCGTCTCTGCATCCTCTTGCAGGGTTCAGGGCCGCCCACAGACAGCGTACCCGGGGATGCTTTGGCCCCTCCGTCCATGTCGGCCTTCACCCGCTGGAAAGAGTTCAGTTGGGCGACACTGCAGACAGCTGTGGGTCTGAATTCGGCCTCCGTGCCTTAGGAGCTTTGCGATCAGCTCTTTGAGCCTTTC
>NW_024340741.1:0-1018 GCF_902729225.1 Pteropus medius
ATCCAGAGTTGCAAGTCTTTCAGTGCTAAAACTGGAAAAATATCAGGAGGACTGGAATGCACTGGTCACCATACTACCAGATAGAAGACAAGAAAGACTGGCCAGAGGCTACCCTTAAAAGGATATTTTTGCATTGTTTTGATTTTCCATTGGTACCTGTGTAGGAATGATAAAAAAGGGGGTGGGGCGGCGAGAGAAGAGGAGGAGGAGGAAGAGGAGGAGGATAAAGAGGAGGAGGATAAAGAGGAGGAGAAGGAGGAGGAGGAATAGGGGCTGGGAGACTGGAATCCATTCTGCAGCCAATTCAACAGAAGTCCCCACAAAAGAAAGAGTGAATATGGATAGGTAGTTAACCAAACAAGAAGTCAGGGGACTGAGGCATCGGGACCCACGGTCAGGAAGGAAAAGGAGGGCACAGGGTAGCTACCTGGGCCTGCACCTGACAGTGGGTTCTGGAACTCAGTGACAGAAAAGGCTTTGACGGGCTGCCGCCAGAGGCATCGCAGCAGGAGCAAAGGCTCTGGAGCTGGACTCGGGTGTGATACTCGATCCTGCATCTCCAAGGCCTGAGCACGTAACCTAAGTGACTTGAGCATCAGTCATCCCTTCTGTAAAATGGAAACAGTATTACAGGCTTTCCACGAGGACTCAGTGCATTCATGCCCCCGTAAGTGCTTGGCACACTGCTCGGGAACTGTTAGGCATTCCATTTAATATCATTAGGATTTTCTACGGAAGTGGACACTTACAGGGGCTGATGCTGTTCAGCCTGGAGAAGTGACGGGTAGGGCCGAAGTGTTGTGATGGGGAGAGCTGTCTTTCCACGCAGGGCTACCACACAGAAGCGGGATTCGCCTTTTATAAAATAATGATTAAACTAAAAATGTCCAATACCCACGCGTGGCTCTGCAGTTTCTAGTGTGTTTTATATATACTAGTTCTAGCGACATAACCAGAAGCAGTGGATAAAAGCTAAGGAAGGGAGATTTTTAGATAATAAAGCAAAATGATTTTCTAT
>NW_024340742.1:0-1267 GCF_902729225.1 Pteropus medius
TCACACCATTTCATCATTGGCCACTTCCAGTCCGGACAGAATTGGGCCATTATCTTGTATGAAATGTCTGCTTTTCTGAGAGTTCAAAACACTCCTGTATCTATTTAGAAAAAAAAAATTCCAGCGCTAAATAACAATTATTTTTGAAGCGCATGTAGACTTATACAGAATATATAAAGTAAACTTTTAGTATCGGATTATAGGATGTGTAGACTGCCTATAAAGCCAGTCACATTAAGCCAAATAAGAGAACCATATGGGTGTCAAAGCAATCCTATCACATGAACGTGCATTAAAATATTCTTTTTATTTAGTTATTTTTAATGACATTTAAATATTTAGAAATAATATTTGACCACTTAAAAGGAATACATACTTTAAACAGTCATTTGAACTTCCGTTTAAATGATTCCTTTCCCGACTCATATATGAATCATATATGATTCTACTAATAGCCAATGATATCATTGAAGAGAATGACGATCTGCCAGGTAAAACAGGTATAAAATATTTTAGTCTCTACTTCTATATGAACAATTAAAAATTATTCATGTAAAAGATATTCTTCCTATTCCCGAATTATTAACGTACAAAGAAATGCTTTTCCCTCTTTACTGTTATGTCACGAGCAATGACTAAATTTGAATTAAAGAATTATTAGTGTGCAGTGTTTCCTTTGCACATTAGAAAATCCAAGTTTTATTTTCTTCTTAAAATATTTGAAATACATAAGATAATTTAACTTACTTTTTAAAAGCATTCTTTGTACTTTGAAAATTACTTTCATATCTATCAACTAATTGAAGCAGCTCGTTTATAAGAGCACGTTTTTTTTTTTTTAATCTGAATCAAACGAGAATAAAATGACAACTTAAAAGTAACCTTTATTATCCAAAAACTAATCAGTGAGAGATTAAATGAGATGGAGGTAAATCCGTGGGATAAGCTAGCAGTGGGAGAGGGCAGTTCTTGAGCCGGTTCTCACGCACCTCTGATCACTTAGCTTGTACTTACAGCTTTAGAAGCCCTGCAGATTTGACTTTGGCTTTGGTTTGGTTTTGCTTCGCTGTGGTAGCATTTACCTGTTGCTTTCCTTTAGCTCTGCCTAAGCATCCTATGTCATATTGTTGGCTCTCGCAAGTGTATTTGGCTGTTTTTCTAGAACGAATAAAGTGACAGGGAGGTCACAGTAGGTGGGGACTTGGGGCGGCTGGTTTGGGCAGTGTCTGAAAGAGGTGGACAGCTCATCTGTCCCTGCTGAGCTGCC
>NW_024340743.1:0-4004 GCF_902729225.1 Pteropus medius
TGACATAAGGAATGCAATTAGCATTAATACATTAGCAAGGTGGAGGGTCAGGGGAGGGAGGGAGCAATTGGGGAGATCATTTTACTAACTATATAGATGTCCAACCAATGTAATGTATACTTGAAACTAATTAAAATTAAAAAAAAAAAGCCTGCTCCCCTCTTGATAAACTTGTGATGAGGGAAGTAAAGGACAGGGGGCTGTGCCAGTGTGGGATCCCACCTAGGCTAAGGACTCACTTTCTTGAGGAGTGGCTTTTGAGCTGAAATCATAAGGAGGAGGAGTATACAGGAGGCAGAAGATGCCAAGAAAGAAGAGGGATTTCGGGATCAGCAGTTCCTGGGGCAGGCTTCCCATAGATTGTCTGCAGCCCTGAGAGAAGACCAGGGAAACTGTAGCTCAGAAAGTGAGGGAAGGATGGTGGTGAGGCTGGAAAGGGAGGCATGGGCTAGATTAGGGTGGCTGTGAGCCTTTGAGGATTTTACTCTTGAAGTACTTTACCTAAAGGAAGGACATAGGGATGATGTTTGGGTTTATATGATCATTCTGGCTGAAGTGTGGGGCATAGTTTGAAAGGGAGCCACAGAAATTTAGAGTGCTCAGGGTCCCCAGAAGCTTCCTGCCTAGAGAAAAAATTCCAGAACTCATCCAGATCAAGAATGCTCAAGGAGCTTCAACTCATATGCCTCTTTCCCTCTGTCCCAGTCAGCACTCCTCCTGTTTCTTCCTCTCCTCCTGCAGGATGTTCCTGTCACCATGTCTGCCTCTTTATTTTTACCTCCACACACCATCTTTCACCAAATTTTCCACCCTCCCTATCTCTACCCACAACTGCTGTTCTTTTTGTAATAAAAAGTTATACAAGGCTGCTGTCTTCCTGGCAATTCTTCTCCATTAACATCAGAATTAATTATCAAAATTTGATTTGCTAAGGGGCTAATGTTCCATTTTAACATTTCCTGAATTAATAAATGACATTTAATATACCAATGAAGTACAAATATAAAATTATTTAATTTCTTTTTTTTCTGGCTTTATTGAAACATAATAGACAATTAGCTGGTCGTATTTATATTGAATTTACAATTCAATGAGTTTTTTTAAATTATAGTTGGCAGATACCAGTTTCAGTTGTATAGCCTAGTGATCAGAGATCCACATAACTCATAAAGTGATCACCCCACTAAATCTAGTACCTCTCTTCCCCCTTACATGTTTATTACAATATTAACCAACTTCCCCGTGCTACATTCTACATCTCCATGTCTATTCTGCAACTATCCATTTGTAGTTCTTAATCCCTTT
The DNA here is from genome assembly GCF_902729225.1 of Pteropus medius. NCBI lineage: Eukaryota > Metazoa > Chordata > Mammalia > Chiroptera > Pteropodidae > Pteropus > Pteropus medius. The sequence goes on from NW_024340743.1 coordinate 1,306, forward strand.
GCCTTTGTTCCATATCCCCAAACTTCTCCCATTTAGTAGCCCTCAAAATATTTTCTGTATCTATGAGTTTATACTGCTTTCGTTGTTGTTGTTTATTTTGTTCTTTAGATTTCACATATATGTGAAATCATGCGATATTTGTCTTTCTCTATCCAACCCATTTCACTCAGTGCAATACACTCTAGGTCCATCAAGGCAATATCTTTTTCCATCCTTTTCCTTTTAGTCCGTGTGTGTCTTTTAATCTGAAGTGAGTCTCTTATAGGCAGAATATGTAAGGATCTTGTTTTCTTATCCATTCAGCCACTTTATCATTTGGTTGGAGCACTTATATCTTGGTGTAGGCTTCTTTGGGTTCCTCTTTTTTGGGACTCTGTGAGCTTCCTGAGGTTGTATGACTATTTCCTTCACCAGGTTAGGAAAGTTTTCCATCATTATTTCTTCAAATAGCTCTTCAACGTCTTGTTTTCCTTCAGGTATCCCTATGACATGAATATTTTTACATTTAATAATGTTCCATAGGCTCCTTAATTTATTATTATAGTTTTGGCTTCTTTTTCCTGCCATTCTTATTGAGTGTCCTTGGCTTTTCTATCCTCTAGGGATGGTTTGATTCTCTTTTTATCCACTCTGTTTATTCCATCTAATATAGTCTTCATCTCAAATAATGTGTTCTTCACTTCTGACTGTTTCCCTTTTATAATTTCCATTTCCATTTTTATGGTTTTTTTTTTATCTCTTTGTTAAAGCTCTTACTGAATTTATCTACACTTCCCCTAAGTTCATTGATCATCTTTATAACCAGTGTTTTATAATCTAACAGAACTCTGCATCTGTTAGATTACTTGACTCCATTACTCCTGGATTTCTGTTCTGTTCTCTCATATGGTTTCTGCTTCTTTGTCTTCCCATTGTAGTTAACTTCTGTGTCTGTTTCTATATACTAAGCAAAGCTCTAAGTCTCCTGGTCTTATTAGCATGGCTTTGTGTAGTAGATGTTCAGTGGCACAGTCCTGAGAGTGGATCAGCTACAGACCAAATTTAGCTCCAGACTGTGCCCCACTGGGGACACCTGTTAAGATTCAGCAAGCAATCCACAACTACTATGCTTATAGTTGTCTCAAGAAACCACACCGGAAACCAAGGCCAGTTGTCACTAGTGTGAGTCTTGGCTCTGCTCAGCAAAGAGCACCTAAGTGAGGATACACTTGGATACGACTTGGGTGGGGCCCAGGTTGGGAGAGGTAAGATTTCAGGGAATCTTCTGGGTGGAGCAACCTCTGTTATCCAGTTTGATGATGTCACAGCTATGGCGGAGCTGCTTCTGCGCACTGGGAGCTGGGAGGGTTCAACAGAGGAACAATGGATACTGCTGGCACTTCTGTCCTGGAGAGAGCCTCACATCTGACCTCACTCGGACAACTTAGTGTTCCCTGGTATGTCCCTGGTACCCCCGAGCAGCCAACCTGGCACTGGTGCTCAGAGTGAGCAGGTCCGTCACTGCAAATGTCTGCTCATGGATATGGCCCCTTTAAGAGGCATCTGTGGCTGCCGCAGCTTCTGTTCCATTCAAACTCTGGAGACTGGGAAGCCTTGTGTCTTTGCCTCCTCCTACCTTCTATTGTTGCAGGGCGATTTCTTATTTCTCTTCTTAGTTGTAGGGCTTGTTCATCTAGATCCCAGGTGACTTTCCTTGTTGTTTGCTCCGTGTTTCCATCACAACTTTGATTTGGTCACATGAGAGATGAACAAAACTTCTGTCAACTATGCCATTTTATTCTCTCTCCAAAGATAATTTAATTTCTTAACACAAGGTTTTCATTTCTTCATAAAATGAAAAAGAATAGTACTATCAATGAGAGGCTCCTTGCCTTGGCTGTGTTCTCTCTGTAATCTCACATGTTACACTGTGAAATATTTTATAAGAGGAAATAGAAAGGTATTGGTGGTCCCAAGCAGAAGTATTCAAAATTGCTCTCAGCATTGTTGCCATCCCCTAATCCAGGAAGGGTTAGTAAGCCCTTCAGGGTGGGGCCTCATTCTCCACTTGGTGACACTTATAGTGTCGCCGCCCCGTCCCTTGTCTTGGCCTGAGGTATGGATTATGAAGCAGGTTGGTCTCATGTGATTCTGGAAAAAGGTAGAGAGGGGTTGTTCTATGTCTTAAGTGTTTGTTGAAAATAAGATTTTAAGAAATTGTATTATATTGAGAAATAAAAATGTTTGTAATATTTGATCTGAACATTACATCTCATGACAAATATGGGTTTCAATATCACAGAAACTCTGTCTACTAAAAGTAACATTTCCGATTATTATCCTAATGTGAAGAATACTAACAAAGGGGTTCTGGGAGGGTTTTCCAAAGCATTCCTTACCTCTATCTCCACTCCCGAAATGCACTGCCCATTCCCACTTGTTCATTGGCCCTGATACAGTGAAGGAGTTGACTCTGCCTTGACATAGCATGGTGGGTGTCTTGCTTACTTGACTGGGGTCCACCATGGCATTGGACACATCATGAACCTGAGTCCACCGCCTGAGCAGCAGATGGCCTGGGTCTATCTGCAGCTGTGCTTGTGACTCCTCTAGATGTCACCACTCTTTATTATCTTGGCTAACAGCTCTCACCTTGTCTCATCTCTGGTTATCTGGTTTTGGTGTTTGTCCATAGCTCCCTGTGTTTGAACCTCCCCAAT
>NW_024340744.1:0-9746 GCF_902729225.1 Pteropus medius
TGCCTCTAGAAGCTGGAAAATGCAAAGAAACTGATTCCCCTCTAGAGCGTCCAGAAAGAACGCAACCCTGTCAACCTATTGTAGACTTCTGACCTTGAGAAGGGTAAGATAATAATCTTGTGTTGCTTTAACCCACTAAACATGAGGTAGTTTGTCACAGCAGCAAAAGACACCTACTGCAAGGAAGCAGGGACATTTAGAAAGACAAATGTGATTAAGAGGAGAGGCACCATTGAAAGTGTAAATCTTATGAGAGAAAGCAAAACAAAGAAAAAGTACTGTTTGGCAATCAAGTGATGATGAGAAAAAGGAAAACAGAGTGTGTGGTTGCGGAGGGGACAGGTGGGGGCGGCAGTGTGGTTAATTCAAGGTCCTGACACAGAAAGGAGAACTGAAAAAATTAGAGAACTCAGGACCTTTCTCCTGCCATCAAAATGACCAACAAACCCAAAACTTCCATTAATATACCTGGATTATGCTATCCTGATATAGAAGAGAGTCATTAATCGAGAAGTATTGTAACCCCCTTCCCCCAGCATCATAAACACGACCAAAGAGATCCTTCCACCAGACCCACTGGACCCACAACTGCATTGAGTGGCATCCTCAGGTGTCGGCGTAGGTGTGACATCCCAGTGCAGAGGGTCACATAGGCCTCCTGCACTTTGCTCCGGTTCACCAATCTAGACAACCCAAAAACTGTTTCCAGGCTTAGTGCTTAGCAAGCATGCTAGTTCATGCACACTGAGAGTACCAGCAAATAAGAGCCTGGTCTGAGCCCCTACAGTAGATGGGACTCAAATCCAACCCAAGTCAGTCCAGACGATATAACGGAGACTCATCTCTCCTGCTCGCCTGTCCGGTATAACTCTGACTCCTGGATATTACACCAGGTACAAGCAGAGGAGGACTCTGAGAGGCAAAAGAGGAAGACACAGTGGCTAGGGACCTGAGGACTGGAGGAATGTCGCAGCATTTTTTAAGGGTTGTAGGTTCTAGTCGCCTAACTCCCCAGGCACAGAAGGTGTCCCAGGTGTGGCATTAGAAAAAAGAAAGTCTAAAATCAGTAATTCAAGTTCCCATCTCAAGAAATGAGAAAAAGGGGAGTAAATCAACCCCAAAAGGGAAGGTAGGAAATTTAAAATAAAGAGAAAAATCAATGTCACTGAAAACAGAAAAATGATAGAGAAAATCAGTGATAGAAAGCAGATTCCACGAAAGGAACAATAAAATTGAAAAACTTTTCGAAGACTGATGAAGAAGAAAGGGGAAATGACACATTTCCAATATCAGGAATGAAACAGGGACAGCACTGCAGATCCTGCCGACATCAGCACATCAATGAGGGAATGTTATGAACAAGTCTACAGGCATTTGACAACACAGAGAAAATGAACCCAATTCATTAAAAAGTGCAACCTACCACAATTCACCTGAAATAAAGTGAGTAATGTGAAGAGCTCTGAAGTATTTAAAATCTTTTTCAAATCCAGAAAAGGATTCTTGAAACCCAAGTGATTTCACATGAAGAGTCTTCCAAGCTATTACAGATGAATTAAAACCAATTTTGGTGCACAAAAAAGAGCTATAAATGAAATTTGAGAATATTTGTCTATATAGTTCATTTTACGTGATATCCAGAAATTCTTGTCAGTTTTATTAACTGTGTAATTGTATTGGTTTTGTAGAAAAACCAATGTCCTTAATCATGACCACACGATTATGGGCTCCATTTGCAACAGGATGTGCACATATGACTACGTTGTTAGTGGAAACATTTATGCAACATCTGATACCTCCTATCTTCAGGAAAGTCTTTGTCCTCCCCTTTTTATGTTTGCTCTTCCAATAGGCAGAGACATGGACACTAGGTGACCTAAAGTGACCCAGCAGACATTACAACGCCATACACAGGTTGGGAGGAACGTAGGCCTTTGAAAGGTTTCTTGTGGTAAAGACTCGTGGAATCCTGACTTATGATGTTACATGAGAGAGAAATCAGACATATTTTGTTCACAGAAAAGGGTCTCTGTAGCTCCTTGGGACAATGCCCAGCTGACGGGGAGTGTGTCTCTAATTAGCACATATTCTTTGTTCAGGTTGGTGGACCCCCGGTTCTCAGATTCACCTTGATTAGTTAAGCCCGATCACCTGGTGTGATGACAAGAAGTCTTCACATCCCACTATTGCTCTGTGAGTTCCCTCTGTAAGACTCCGAAACTCACAGGCTCGTCAAAGCAGGAAAGATCGCAGAAGAAACGAAATTTTCATATGGTAAATGTGCAGGGAGCGATTGTGATTATTACTGGTTCATTGTCATAAATCAGGGGACAAAGGAGGTCCATGCTGTGGCCAGTCACTGTCATCTGATGGACCCGATGGAAAAGTCTAGCATAGAATAGAGACTAGCCAGAGATTAGAAAGAGCGAGGAGGCGGGTGGGGCAGACATGGAAGGACGAAGGCAGTAATTGTTTGGTGAAGAGAGCACGAGGCAGGACGCTGTGAACAGATGATCTCTCCCTCTCCCTCCTTTCTTTATTGTGTATTGATGTCAGGGCATCTGTAAGGATATGTACCAAACTCTTACTAGTGGTCATCTGGGAGTGTGGGGAGCTCACCTCAAAATTCCACTTTCTATTTTTTGACTTCTAGATAATTCTAGATAATAAGCATGAATTAGTACTTTTAACATTAAAAAAAGATAAAATTTAAAAAGCCAGCTCAGTTAGACTGGAGGCCTCACCACTGTTTATATCTGTCCTGTGATCCTGCTGGTAAGCAGAGGCCTCTATAGTACTGCTTTTGGTGACTGCTGGCTGCCCATCGTGCTCCACCTGGCAGGTGAGCATCACATTCTCCTTGTGGCAGTGATTATACTAGAAAAGTACAAACATCCTGAAGCCCCTGCCCCATTTCCAACCCCTGCCCCATTCCCAGTGGGACAGGCTCGCAGTGGCAGCCAGGGACACTAGGAAGCGGTTAGAAAGAGCAAGGAGGCGGGTGGGGCAGACATGGAACGGTGAACGCAGTAGCTGGTGAAGAAAGCACGAGGCAGGACGCTGTGAACAGATCATCTCCCTCCTCCCTTCTCTCTGCCTTGAATGTGTATTGATGTCAAAAATCTATAAAAATGTGTACCAAACTTCTACCTGTGGCCACTCTTGGAGTGTGGGATTTGGGGGATGGGAGCTCACTTTGAGCTTCTGCGTTCTATCTATAGACTTCTAGACCATTCTACAATAAGCATGAATTACTACTTTTAACATTAAAAATAAAGATAAAATTTAAAAAGCTGGGTCAGTGTAGTGGAAGCCTCACCAGGGGGTCCATTTGTGCTTTGGTTCTTCTGGTGAGCAGAGATCTCCACGGTATGGTTTTTGGTGACTGCTGGCTGCCCATCGTGCTCCACCTGGCAGGTGAGCATCACATTCTCTCTATGGGCAGATAAATTCACCAGGAGCCAGCTCATCCGGTTAAAGGTTCCGTCCTTATTCTCTGTGGGGGCCGAGGCTGTTTCTGTTCGGGACACGTTCCCATTCTCCAACCAGGTCAGCTGTAGGCGCTGGGGGTAGAACTTCTTCGCCTGACAGGTGATGTTCACCTGGTTCTCTGACAAGGGGTGTTGGGTAACATCCACGGTGGGCGGAACTGAAACAGCACAGCGCAGAAGCTCTGACCTCGTGGAACAGACAGATCACAGGGGCGGGGGCTCCATAACTTAGCTCCCCCCAACCACAGCAAAGGGGTCACCCAGGACACAGCTAGGCAGGCAGCAGGCCCTCGGACACTGAGAGTGCTCTTTGCATAGGAATAAAATCACTAAGCACAGTGCCCTGCACACAGTAGGTGCTCAAGAACCAGTAGCTTCTATTAGGGTAATGTGACAAAATCAACAAACACAGCCCCTGGCATGCAGTGGGAACATACTAACTGTAGCAAAATAAATGAAATGACCAAGAACACAGGGGCTTCGCTTACAGTAGGTGCTCGATAATTGGAGTGGCTATTGTAAAGTAAATGAAACTACCTACAGAATGGTAGGTGTTCACTTGGCAGCTGCCATTAAACAGTAGTGAGTGACAGCACATTCAGGTACCCGATGATGGAAAGGAGTGTCAGGAAATAGATTCTAGGCAATTCCAGGCCTGGAGCAAAGAGCAGGGGGAGGAGCAGGCCTGGAGGGCGGGGGCCAGGTATGGGCTGGGCCTGGTTGTGAGGGGCATCTACCTCGGATGGTCTCAGACAGGTTGGCAGTCCCACGAAGAGGAGGGCCCCCCTGCAGGGTGACATGGTCCACCTGGCAGATGACTTGGGAGCGAACATCCCCCGGGACCATCGACACCTTGGCTGTGCTGGAGAGGCTGTAGGAAGCACTGTCTCCCTCTGGGTCCACGGTGGTCTGGGAGGCTGGGAGCTCATTCTCATCTTTGAACCATTTCAGGATGATGTTTCTGGGGGAGAAGCCGTGGGACTCGCAGGTGAAGCTCACTGTTTGCCCAGGCTGCGCCCTCATTGTGGGGCCCGATACCACGGGGGGAGAGGGTTTGGCTACAAAAGGAGCATAATAAGCAATAAACATGTTTGTGATGATCACCACTAAGGATAAGCATGCAACACTGTTAAGGACCTTCTCATGTATTATTTTTTAATCCCTCTAATAATGCTTGGAGCCTGGTATCGTCATCCTATCTCACAGAGGAGGACACGCAGGTCCCCAGAGGTGAACTCTAAGTGAGGGGCGGGGCAGACAGAGAATTTTAGTCCTAAGTTCAAAGTCTACTTTCTTTACAGGCGATTCCCACATATCTGGCCATAGGAACATAATTACTGATTGTTCTTACTCTTCCTATTAACACTTCCTCTCTGGTCTCCAATGCCTCACAGACCCCTCAACAGTAGCGAGATTATTACCACGTCACAGGTGGGACACCTGAAGACAGGAGGGAAACTGAGACTTGCCAAGACCACACAGTGTTGGGATGACAGCAACTCCGCTCACTGAGGGTCTGTTCTCTCACCAGGCTCACTGTATCTTCAAACCATCCTAAAGGTTGGTGTGCTCACCCGATGTTCGCAGGTGAGGAAACCGAGGGCTAGCATGGGGAACGTTCATGTCCATGAACAGGGCAAGTGCCCCACGTTCATGGGCCCAGCACTGACCACCGCCCTACCCTTTTCTCTATGAGATTCCTGCTTTCAAGGAATGATAGGGAGATTCACTTTCGAGCGCCCAGGTTTGGAGACCCGGGAGCAATAATCAGAAGTTGTGGGCTCCTGTCAGCTGAATCTAGAATATGAACGCTTGCTCATGAGGGGCCTCTGGCAGCCTCTGGGAAATGCTCCCCCTTCTCATCCTCAGTCTGTGGAGTCAGGAACTGGCATGCATGGTGTTGCGGGGGTTGCAGTGGCTCCTCTCTGCTCTATTCAGGCCACTGTCCCCAGGGTGCTCCTGCAGACTACTCAGTGAAGGAAAATCATCATAACAGCGGGGGCAGGGGAAAGCTACTGGATGTTTAAGATTTTTTAATTAAAGTGTATTTGGCATCCCATATTCTATTAGTTTAGGGTACAACACAGTGATTAGACATTTATATACTGTACAATGTGATCATCGCGGTAAGTCTCGTAACTCTCTGTTTCTGAGTCTGTTTTTGTTCATTTGCCTGTTTATTTTGTTTTGTTTTCTTTTCTTTTCTTTTAGATTCCACATATAAGTAAAACCGTACGGTATTTTTCTTTCTCTGTTGAACTCATTTCACTTAGTGTTATACACTCTAGCTTCATCAATGTTTTTGCAATCGGCAAGACTAAATGCTTATGGTTGAGTCTTGACTCCCCCACAGGCTGGCTGCTAAGGTCCCCTATATGAACGAACCTCAGTGTCCTCATTTATAAAAATGAGCAGCAGCTGCCCTCATAGATCTGGTTATGAGAGTAAATGCCATGAGAAAGGTACAGCGTCTGTCATGCTATTGCTCCCTGTCCCTGCCATCCCCTGCTTTCTCATCCAGAGCATCACCTGGGCAGGTGGCTTGGGGAAGAGGAACAAGCACTTGATCAGGAGGCAGCCAATCTGAGTGGTGATGGAGTCACTTACTAGCTATGGCTGCCTAAGAAAGGGATGCAGCTTTGGGAACTTTGGTAATATCTGCAAACTTAATATCTAGACACCTTCCCGGGCTATGTCCAGGGGTTGTGGGGAAACACGATTGCTACCACACCTAGGAGAGAAATTTGGCAATATCCACACAAATTACACTGCACATAACTCTGACCTAGCAATGCCCCTTTCAATGGCATCTCCCTCGTGAGTAGAGTGACACATGGATAAGTTTATCATCTGCATCACTGTTTTAATAGCCTCAGGTTGGGAACAACATATTCATCAACAGAACGCTGTCAATGAGCGATGCAATGTCCATCCACTGGAGTGTATGCAGCTATTGAACAATGAGCAGCTCTAGGTGCTGATACGGATGCTTGATTTGGGTGATGTGGCTGAAGGTTGAGACAGGTTCCTAATCACCTCAAGCCTCAAAGTCTAATGTGGGGAGTATCTGAACTAGGAGAAACCAATAAAAGGATAAGTTTGCTTGCTGCTAAATGGTTCTATATATATAGGCTTTTATTCTGTAGCTACCATGTGCCAGGCTTTTCCACAGGGAAAGAGTCCAAGGACCAGGCAAGAAAAAACCAGCTAGAATCAGATGAGTTCTGGAACAATCCCCTCACTCTCTGGAAATGTGGTCAAGGACCTGTCATCTTTCTGCTTCAGGCCCCATCTGTACATGTAGGGTCAGGCTGGATGGTCTAAATGTTTTTCGTGTGCTGACATCCAGGATCCTGGGCCTCTGGCAGAAAACCCTAGAGAAGCTGCCTCAAAGGGCTAATCCCTAAGTCACCCATATGGAGAACCTTTTCCCTTAATGAGGGACAGTCTGAGACAACCCAGCCATTCTTAGAGCCTTCACTGACTGTGTGAGTTGATCTCTAAACCAGAAGAGGTTTACCCAGACAGTACCCCAGAAAACACCCAACCTCTGGGCACCTCCTCTCACCAGTGCTATCAGAGCAAACAGTGAGTCTGTGCCTCTTAGTAATTCCTTCTCAGTCTGATGTTTCTGAAGGTGAAATAGAGAAACACTTTCTCCTCTTTCCTGCCCTGGATGGGTTTCTCCTCACTGGAGAGAAGAAAACAGAGCTCATGGGAGAAGAACCTTTGGCTGCTTTGTTCACTTCTGCTTCCACAACATTCAGAGCAGATTCTGGACTACTTACTGGCAGGTAAGTGTCGATAAGGGATGCTCAACCGCACTGAGCGGGGCACTCTCTGGAGACAGGGGTGAGGTCTGACCTTGTGACAGGAAAGTCACTCTGACTCTCAGCTCCCTCATCCCTAGAACCAAAAAGCTGGACAGGATTGAAAAAGCCAAGGGCTGGGAAGCCAGGCAGACAGGAGTTCCAAACATTTCCCACCATTTACCAGCTGTGGGGCCTGAGCAAACAGCACAACCTCTCCAGGCCTCAATGTCCCTGAACTGTAGAAAGGGTGGAATCAGACCTTGAATCAGATTATGACTGTAAGCACCACTGCACCCCTGATTCTTAGTTGCTGCAAAGAGAATCAATGATGTTCTTATTGACTTGTCACATACCAGGGACAAAGGGCCCACCCCGTACTCACCATTCACAATGAGCTGAGTGCCAGGACCAGACTTAAACTGCACAGCGTCAGGGTCTCCTTTCCGGAACTTCACACAGTAGTAGGTCCCAGTGTCTGCTGGGGTGATGTTACTGATGCGGATGGAATAATCCATGGTGTTTCTCTTTGTGATGTCTGCAGCATTTGTTATTCGGGGAAAGTGATCTCCTTTGTAATTGAAGATTAACTCCCGGCCTGGCCCTGTCCCCCTGAACCACAGCATGGGCCCCACGGGGTGCAGAGAGGTCAGGGTACAGTTCAGAGTGGCCGTCTCTCCAGCTGCAACTGACACAGACTTGTCAGGCTGAATCACCTGCAGCTCCTTCTCAGCAGCCTCTCCTGGGGGGGTTACACACAGAAGTTAGTTTTCCATCCATTGTTGATCCTCTAAGTTTCTTCAGGTATCTATCAACAATAGCCCATTGACTGAGCTGAACCATGAACAGGCCTTGAGCTCAGCACATTGCATGTGTCATCATGAGTAATCCTAACAATCAGTCTGTGTAAGTGAGACTTTGTTACAAATGAGAAAACTGAGGCGCAGAGAGGTTAAGTGATTTGGTAGAACGTGGTTGTGAGGGCTGAGCCCTCTCCGGAAGTGTCACGTTTCCCCAAATATAACTGTTTGTTCACTTTCTGGCTTCATGGAAAGACGCACTTCTGAAAGTTGCTTTTGGTGGAACCATGAGGCTTCTTTAGATAACTGGGTTGTGAGAAGAGCTGATGAATATATTTTCTAGGATATACATTTCTGCAAGAAACTCTGTGGTCGACTTCCGTTTCCACAGAGCCCACATGTCATGATGGAGTCTGCTCCAAGGGCCTGGAGACTGGTGTGACAGTTTCGTGCAGAGCTCACAATACACAATAAATATGTAGTGTAAACAAGAAGTTAAACATTGCTCTAGTTCCTGAGATTGTTTCCCATAGCATAATCATGTTATATTGTTTCTTGATGCTGCTTTAAGAAAATGCCAAAATCTTAATGGCTTAAGACAGCAGAAAATTATCTTATATATTGTCTGGAGGTCAGAAGTCCAAATTTGTGTTACTTGAATAAATTCAAAGTATCAGCCCAGCTTTCGGAGACTCTCTTCCTTGCCTTTCCAAAATCTAGTGGCTGCCCATGTGTCTTTTCTCATGGTTTCCATCTTCTTCTTCTGCAAACTCTTGCTTCTGGTGTCATTTGCCCTTCTCTAAATTTGACATTTCTACCTCGTTTTAATAATGACTCTTGTGATTATATTATGTCCACCTGATAATCTAGGCTAACCTTTCAATATCAAGAGTCTTAACAAAATCATTTCTCCTAAATCTTATTTTCATATAAAGTAATATATTCACACGTTCTGGGTCTTAAGATATGGACTTGTTTGAGGGGAAGGGACATTGTTCTGTTCACCACACAAATCTCTTCTGACTGTTACAGAAACCAGTGGCCATAAGTAAAAACACCTATATATGTGGCCTTGTCACACAATATGAACGAGAAGGCAACTGATGAAAATCTGATAAAGAACCATTCAAGTATTGCACTGGTGAAACAGTTTGAAAAATAAAATTGGAATGCAGTCAGAGAAGGAAAATCAAGTATTGAGAAATACAAAGAAATCAAACTACACTCTTAAAAAATCAAGAGTTCAAGGAAAAAAAAATCACAAAAAAATTAAAGAACACCTTAAGGCAAATGAATGAAAACACAACATACAAAAACTAATGATGCAGCAAGAGCGGTGCTAGAAGCAAATTTATAGCTGCAAACACATACATTTAAAAAGAGAAAATGTCATAAGTTGATAACTCTACCTTAAGAAATTAGAAATAGAAGATTAAAATAAACCTAAAACCGAAGGTAGCTGAAAGAAAAACATCATAAAGATTGGTGCAGCGATAAATAAAATATAAAAAGAAAAACAATGGATAAATCAACAAAACCAAAGGAGATCCTTAAAAAAGATCAGTACAACTGAAAAACCTTTAGTTAGATTGACAAAGAAAAAGTGAGAGAATCCAAATATGTAAAATCAGAAAGAAGGGCAATCC
>NW_024340745.1:0-375 GCF_902729225.1 Pteropus medius
GCGGCAGCTCCAAAGAGGAATAATCACCTTCGGGGTCACTATCAGACCTCCCCCCCCAAGAAACTGTGCTGTCTTTGCCGGTTGAAATATAAACAATGTGGCGGCGGAGCGCCTTGAGACAGCTTTGCCAAGGACTAGGAAGCCGCCACTGTTTTAGAAAGTGCCTGAGCAATGAGGAGCGTCAGTAAGTTGCAGGACCGTGGCAATGTCCAGAATGTTATCAAACTTCTCTGACACAATAAACAGGTCGCATATTCCAGAAAGCACCGTTCTTTCCGGGAGGGCTTTCACTTACACCGGGGTTCGAACCATGTCGACAAGAACACGCTCACATCCAATATGAATGATAGCAGTTACTAGATAGTAGCCTAGTAA
>NW_024340746.1:0-462 GCF_902729225.1 Pteropus medius
GCATATAGTTTTCGTTAAAAGGTTTCTCCATGTCTCATGATGCTAAATCAATAGGGGTGCCTGCTCCTGAGTGTGTAAGATGCGTGTCCTGTGATATGTGTTTCGTAGAGACACACGTACTCAGCCAGCGTGACTCCTTTCAGCCAGTACATCCCTCACTATGTACTCTGGACAGATTACGACCTGCCAATGTAAAGGGGGGGATCCAAGAGATGAAAGGTCCTCACAGGTCCTTTTGCCCCACGCCGGACACCACCGCCCAATCACAGTGTCCCTCCCAGAGGGTGCTCGAGATTTGACTAAATACCAGATAACAGAGGTCACCTCTTCAGGAGAAAAAGGTGTGTCTGAAATCAGGGCTGGGAAGGTGTGTCTGCACAGGGTCAGGATGCTCTTTCGCTGGCCTTTCATTATATATATATAATGAAAAGTCCTTCTCAAATATATATGTACACACACACA
>NW_024340747.1:0-421 GCF_902729225.1 Pteropus medius
TATTACAGTCAGGAATAATAGAGTTCAAAGTGAAGACTCAAGTCCAACTGCCTAGGTTCACTGCTTACCAGCTATGTGGTCTTGGGCAAATTATTTAACCTCTCAACATTGCATTTACTTATGTTAAAAATGAAAGTGAATATGGCACCCCAAAATACCATTGTGAGATTACGTGAGATAAATGATTTGGTATTTAGCAAGCACTCAAACATTCTAATAGCTAGATTTCCATATCTATGTCTATATATCACACATATGTAAGCATATACACACACACACACGCACATACGTAAACACACATATAGATATGAGGTTTCAGATTCCATAGATAGATAGATAGATAGATAGATAGATAGATAGATAGATAGATAGATAGATAGATAGATGTAGTATGTAGAAGGAAACTGAACCCCTATATCTA
>NW_024340748.1:0-241571 GCF_902729225.1 Pteropus medius
ACAGAGACAGCGAGAGAAGAATGAGGGCATGTGGATATCCAGGCAGGAGGAAATGTCTGAATGTCTGCATGTGAGTGCCTTTGTGACAATGTCTTGAGTGTCTGGGTATGTTTTCAGGTGTGCAATGATGTGAGTGTTTGGCGTTTTTGCTAATATATGAGTGCAAATCAGTATGTGAGCATAAAGCATCCTTTCCGTGTATCAGTGCCCAGATGAATGTGAAAGTGTTTCATATATTTTTCCCCAGAGAGGTCTGTAAACATTGGAATGGGCCTGGTCTGAAGGAAGGGTATCAAAAGGGAAGGAGATCATCTCAGTCCTATTGTGAGAGTTTGCTAGGAGACAGATGATGGCTGGACTCTTTGCGAAGCACACATCTGGAGGTATGTAATTATCTGATCATGACCTTCTGGACCTAAAACCAATATCAACTTGGATTCCATACTTCAATCAAGGATCCTCATTCCAAACAGGCCAATAATTTCATCCAAGAATTCTGCCCAAATGAACCACTGCACACAGCACAGCCTGGGATCATGCAGTTAGAGCTTCATGCACTGCATGCCGACGGCTACTGGAGGGTGCACAGAATGCTCCTGCTTGCAGGCCTGCCCAGGTTAGGGGCATAATCAACAACAGAACTAGAGCTTCCGGGGGCCAATGGGAGGGAGCTGCACACGGCCTTTGGGGTCCAAGGAGGCCCATTTCGCCTGAGGCCAAAGTTTGGTCCATTTTCCCAATCCAAAAGCTGAGGAGAGGTATTGGTTCTGGCTCATCTCATGTGCTCTTCCACATAATGAGAACAGAACCCTTCCTTGGCTCTGAGGTGATCTCAGGCTTCATCCTAGCTTTTTCCTCATAATGCTTTGGTGAATTTCAGGTGATTGTGGAAATATCGTTGTCCAAAAGGCCCTGCATTTCCCGTGGACTGGCTTGAAATTTGAGCATTCCCGATGCGTTCGCTTTGGGCAGAAAGACTCTCAATCACCCATGGTCATACAATCAATCCCTAGGCTGTTTTTGCCCTCTCCCATCCCCATTCTCCTGTAATCCTTGACTCACATTTGCACTTGAACTTTGCCTCACAGAATCAAAGCATCCTGGATTTTTCCTTATGGATTTGGGATTGTTTCAGGGAGGAATGAGAGCAGCATTGCAAACAGAGGCAAAAACCCTGACTGGGGAGGAATATCAAACTATTGGAAATTGCCTGGGTCCCAGGTGCCATATTTTCACCCAACTCACAGGAGGCAGGTACCTCCCGAGTACCCTTCGTCTGCAACGAGAATGATCATTTTTTCCACAATGCTTCCTTTTGGTCATCTATGGAGTAAAGGAACATTGAGTCAGCATCACAGATTTCTTTTCATGTCTCCATTCCAGGCTACCCAGTCCAGAAAGGATTGGGCTATAACACCTCTGGCCTTTGAGAAGCTGCCTTCTCACTGAGAGACAAACCTGTCTCTTTTGAGTTCATCTACTTTTCAAATCAGGGGATTCATGCATTCCACATGTTCCCATGAAACGGCCCTGAACCTGGTATGCCAGTCATTTTCAACTTCCTCTCACCTTACACCAATGCCCTTTGCTAACATCTCTGTGACTCTACAGAAAACAATCCCCTCAAATCCACACAGTGATTAAGTTTGGCCAAGGTTCTATCGTCACCAGAAACCCTGACACAGCATTGGCGCCTCCAACCCTACTGCGCTCTGTCATTTATAGCAAATGAAACCTAACTGAAATAGGTGGCTCCAGAACCTTAGGAAAATGTCAGATGTGGTAACTCTTTAGCCAACAGCCATTTAGTTTGTTGCATGCTCAGCACCAGCTGCCTGGTTGTTCACCATCACCCTGATACCGACCCTCTTTAGACATGCCGTTGTCCTCTCACCTTCCCGAGGCTCTTGTCATCCCTGGTCTGTTGTCTGAGCCTAAGAGTTCTCTTTTGCTTGTCTTGCTTCTTTACATCTTGCCCTCTGTCCCAAGACCGCATGGGAATGAAACCTGAAAGACCCTGTTATGTTCAGTGAACTCTTTCCCTTCCCCTGGTGAGCTAGGGGACCATTTGAAACGGCCAGGGTCACAGCATGTTAATGTGAGGTCTTTAGCCAATGAGTGGCAGAGGCTGGAGTCTCAGGAACACATAGCCCAGAAATTCCCAAGGCTATTCGGCGACCACCCATTTTAGGACTGTGGACGGGCGGCTACGCAGGTCACTGGGCCAAAGGAATCAGCCTGTGGCATTTGGGCAGACAGATTGTAGATGGAGACATGACTTGAAAGGAGAAAGTGTTCAACGCAAAGCAGGTGAGACTGGCCTCCCTGTAGGCCTGTGGCTATCGGCCGGCCCTCTGACAGGAGGCAAGGCACAAGTCCTGAGCCTTGGCTCTCATGTATCTTCAGGAACACTGGGGCCAGTGGAGAGTGCACACGCTGTTCCTCTGGTCTGGCCTGGGCTGAGGCTGGGAAGAGATGGTGTGATTCAGTAGTGGCAGACCACAGCACCATGTGGTATTGATGGAAAGAAGACTGAGTACGCATTTGAAGTTCAGGACACGCCAAATCAACCTTGGCTGTTGCATTCAGCTCTCTGCTCACTGTGCCATTATGGCGCTTATCACTGGCTTCCCACCTTCAATGCCAGCAGGGATGAAGAAACCAAGTCTCAGGGAAGGCCTGTGCCAAGAGCTGTCCGGATGCTCTCTTTAATCCTGGGGGCCAGGCCGGGAAATGTTGTGTCCTTGAGGGCTCTGGGAGTCAATACCCTGCCCCTTCCTGGGAAATCACCACTTGGCCAGGGACTGGGGGTACTGTGATGTAGCCGGACATTTGATTTCTAGTTCCCTCCTCGCCCTTACTGTCCAGTTCACTGATATTCATGCTTTCGCTCCAAGTCTCTGGAGCGACAAACAAGGGACCAGGAGCCCTGCTCCATCTCCTCTGGAGGATTTTTTTTTTTTAACCTGGCCTCACTTGTCTCTCTGCAATCTTGAAGCGGCCAAGTCCAGGGCAGGCATGAGCTCAGAAGGGAGCTCTGGCTGGGCAAGGGCTGTTGACATCAATTCAGCCTTTCTGGGCCCCTGAACTGGCTCAGGTGAGTTGCCAAATTAACGCTCCTAGGAGGGAGGATTAGCTCTCAGTACATCATAGCTGTTGTGCATGTGCTTGATGCCAGTCAGGACGTGGACTCTCCCTCCCCCAGCCTTTTGCTGTGTCCAGGCATCACCTTCAAGCCCCATTTTTTCCCCCAACTTCCTCATTCCATTTGCCTTCTACTTTGAGCTTCCATCTTCACACCCCATCCCATTCCAACTCATGTGAATTTTCCATCAGGCCATTTCCCTTTTCCTTCCAGTTTCTTCAACTATTGCAGGCAATTCTACATTCCTCTGCTCACCTATTCTCCCATCTGCATCCCCCCAACAACCACACCTATGTTCCTCACCCCGCCTTTTTCACAGTTCACTTCCGACCAGTTTTCCCCATCCCCCATTCTCACTCAAGACACTCTTGCCCCCCACAGTAGGGCTGTGAAAGGACCTAGTTTCAAGGCACAAGAAAGAGGCACAAGAAAGTACCTAGTTTCTGGGAGCAGGCCTGCCTTCAGGCCCACTGCCCAGCCAGGGTGCAGCAGCCAGGGATAGGTTTCTGGGGACATGAGTTTGCTGGTGTCTCATTCAGCCTGGCATGTGGCTCAGAATGCATGACCACACATTTTTGCCCCAGCCATGCCACCAGGCACACTCCCTTTCATCCTTTAGCAAGGCATGCCAGATGGCTGAAGAGGTTGCTATTTGGCCTCATATAAGGGTCTTCTTAAAGAAAAAAATATGTGATGACCATATGGATTTCAAGTTTTCCACTTCAAGAATAGGGATTTCTCTCGGGTAATATAGAAAATGACTTTGATGATGATGTAACTTGTCATCTAAGAATGTCTATAGGAAATGAATGTGCTGGTTAGTCTGGTCATCGGAACAATTAAGTCTTATTTTTAATGAACAAATTGTCACTGCTATGCTCTCTACCTCGGTTATGTGTGTATTTTCATTATTCATCTCTGGACATTAGCTGTGAGTGTTTGGAAATTCATGATGGTGAATAATGTCTAACAGTCCTTTTCGCTACCACTTTCATCCACTAAATTAGTTTTCAAAGAGAGATTAAAGGCTACATACTATATGATTCTAACATTCTGGAAAAAGTAAAACTGTGAAGACAGTAAAAAGATAAGGGTTTAGTAAAGAAGAGAGAGATAAATAGCTGGAGCACAGAGGATTTTTAGAGCAGTGAAACTAATCTGTATGATACTATAATAATGTATATATGCCATTATACATTATTCAGACCCACATAATGTACAACACAAGGAGTAAGTTCTAATGTAAAGCATGAACTTTGAGTGATTATGTCATTTCATTGTAGGTTCAAGAGTGTAACAAATGTACTACTCTGGTGCAAGATGTTGGTTGTGAAGGAAGGTATGGGAACCCATGAGGCAGGGAGTATATGGGAATTCTCTGTATCTTCTCCTCAATTTTGCTATGAATATAAATCTCTTCCAAAAGGGATTAGAAATTTTTGTTCATAAGAGTCTCTAACTTAACACAGAATTTTAAAAATCTACAAAAAGAAATCAGACACATGCCTACTATGCTTACTGCACTAGCAAATGCACAGTTAATTCTATCAAAAGCAACACAAGATTGACATCCTTATTCCAATAGTCAAGATGAGGAAGTGTGGTTCTAAGTGTTAAATATCTTGCTCAGGGATCACACAGCAATAATAGGATTCAAACTTGTCTGTCTAAATGCATAATTGAGCTTCAGTACTAAACTATGCTCTTTGAGTAGAAAGTAGAAAACTCTGGACTCTCTAGTGGATGACTTGCCCGACTAACTTTGGGCCAATGCCTTCACTTATGTAAAAAATTTATTACGCATTAAATGTTTACGATTTTCACTGTTTGAGATGGCTTATCTCATTTAGTTCTGACCACAATCCTAGAACATAATTTTTATTACCTCTTGTCATTAAATGGTGAAACTAAGACTGGAAAAGTTTAAATTATTTGTCCAAGCTCCTTTCAAAAATGACACATTTCTTGCAAGACTTGAAAGGTGCCTGAGTTTTCTCATTCATGTCTTCATAGACACTTAAGAGGTATAAATATAAGTTGATATTAAGTTATACTTTTAAGTTGCCATTTTTTTTTTAGTTTTCATAAATTTCACCTCATCATAAGGAAAGGGATATTTTGATTTTGCTTGTATAAAATTTTCATTAAGTAAAATGCATTGAGTGTCTTCCACCTAACTGGAATTACATCACTGAAAATTAGATTTTGTAGCCTCATGGAGCCTATACTCAGTGGAAAATTGACATATAACAAAAATGTAAGATAGTGCTTTGAAGAAAAATAAAGAAGAATAAATATTAAAGGTTGAAGAGAGTATCATTTCTTTTGGATAGTGTAATCAAAGAAAGCCTATCCCAATAGATGACATTAAAGCAGCTAAGAGAAAGGCATAATACTAAAATGTTCAGGTGTACTCAGCTATTATTTTAATATGGGTTAAACAAATATAAGCCACTTTTGAAGATGTGAACAAGACACTGAATGATTGATATTCCATGCACAAATATTGATAATCACCTCATTCATAGGATATTTTATGTGACAGCCAAAGGTTAAATTTCATAATATGTCCACAAATCATTTTTATAAAACACACATGCATTTACTATAAGAGAATCACTCCTGCCTTAATCAGTGTCTATTGAATTTTATTTGACACATACTTATTAAAAGGTTAGTTATGTATCTGAAGCTTCTCCCCACAACTCAGAACTGAGAGATATTTTGCTAGAGAGGCAGATAAACGGTGAACATTGACATCTGTCAACCTGAACTCAATAGAAGACAGAAAAATAAATAAATATCTATATAGAAATTGTGAAATGAAGGTAGGCTAGGTTGGGGTAGTTAAGAGTGAAATAGTAAAGATATTCTAATAATCATTGATAGCATTCAGAATATTTGAGAACATGTAGCTTAATAAAAAAATCACAACTTTGAGTCGACAATAGTATGTTCAATCCCGTTTAGTGTAAATGGTTCAAAGGCAGAGGGGCATGGCATATATTTAAGAATAAGTAAAAATATATATTGTTTAGGAGAGGAGAAACAAATGGCATAGATGATAGAGGCTCTGTTCATCCCTCTGGCAACCAAATCAAAGATGTGACGGAAACAGGGAGCAGCAGCAAGGAGAAATCTCCTGGGATGAACAAGCCATACAACTAGAGAGAAATCCAAGAAATCACCATGCAATGGCAGAAAGTAAGATGCGGCGAGATCATGGGACTACTCGGTCCCAGCGGCTGAGTGAGATAGAGGCTGCAGCAGCAACATACTCCTCTTAAAGTAAACGGCCACGTCTGCGAGCAGATTTTCACACTGACAGACCTTCTCACTCTGAGCACCAGTGCCCGTTCAGCTGCACCAGGGACTTACAAGGATTCATTGTCAGAGTGAAGGCTGAGGCAAGACTCACTCAGTACAGAAGTGCTGGAAGTATCCATTGTTCCCCGTTGAACCCTCCCCTGCTACACGTGTGTCTGACACTGTGCCACCGTAGCTGTGACATCATCAAACTGGATAAGAGAGGTCACTCCACCCAGAGAATTCCCTGAAACTCTGCCTACCCCAATTCAGGCCCCACCCAAGCCACATCCAGGTGTATCCTCAGTGAGTCAGGTGCTCCTTGCCGAGACTCACACTGGTGGAGGCAGCTGGCCTTGGTTTCTGGTGTGGCCTTTTGAGGCAACTTTAAGCACAGCTTCTGTGGATCCTTGCAGAAACTTAACAGGTGGCTCCGGAGGGGTAGAGGCTTGGGCTAAATTTGGACTGCAGCTGAATCCCTCTCAGGACTGTGCCACTGGACACCTACTTCACAAATCCACACTAATAAGACTAGGAGACTTAGGAACTGTGCTTTGTACATAGAAACAGACATAGAAAGGCAGCCAACTGGGAAGACAAAGACGCAGAAACCATATGAGAGAACAAGACAAAGATCCAGATATAATGGAGTCAAGTAATCTAACAGATGCAGAGTTCAAAACACTGGTTATAAAAATGCTCAATGAACTTTTTGGAAATGTAGAAAACTCCAACAAAGAGATAAAAAAAAAAACATAAACATGGAAATGGAAATTATAAAAGAACACCAGTCTGAAATGGAGAACACATTATCTGAGATGAGAAGTAATTTAAATGGAATAAAAAAAAAGGAATAAACAAAGTGAATAAAGAAGAGGATCAAATGCCCTATCTAGAGGACAGGAAAGCCAGTCAGGACACTCAGTCAGATTGGCAAGAAAAAAGATGCCAAGACTATAAAAATAATTGAAGGAAGATATGGGACACTATTAAGGCTCCAAATATTCATCTGATTGGCATAACTGAATAAAATCAAGATGTTGAACAGCTGTTTGAAGAAATAATGATGGAAAACTTCCCTAACTTGGTGAAGTAAATGGACATAAAACTCCAGAAAGCTCAGAGAATTCCAAAAATCAGGTATCCAAAGGGGCCCGTACCCAGACACATCATAATTAAAATGCCAAAGTTTAAATACAAAGAAAGAATATTAAAAGCATAAAGAGGAAAACAGATAGTTATTTAAAAGAGAACACTCATAAGATGGACTGATTTCTCAAAAGAAACTATGCAGGACAGAAGGGCTTGGCAAAAAATATTCGACAGGATAAAGACCCAGGATATACAACCAAGGATAATTTATCCAGCAAAGCTATCATTTAGAGTTGAAGGACAGATAAAGAGCTTCCCAGACAAAAATAAGCTAAAGGAATTTATCACCACTAAGCCAGTATTACAGAAAATGTTGGAGGGACTTCTCTAAGAAGAAAAAACATGTATCAAAAACAGGAATAAAAAACGGTAACTACTACATTCTTATCAATGAGTATCTTAAATGGAAAAGAATTAAGTGCTCCAATCAAAGATGGAGTGGCTGAAAGAATAAGAAAACAAAACCCCTACATAGGAAAAGGAAGGGGATGGCAAAAGATACTGTTTTGGACCTGGAAGTTATTTAAGTCAGACAGAGAAAGGAAAACACTATGTGATTTTACTTATATGCGGAATCTAAGGAATAAAAAGAACAAACTAATCAAAAACAGACTCACAAATGTAGTGAGTTACGGACAGAAGGGAGGGAGTTTGGGGGTGACAGAATGGGGTGAAGGGTTAAAGAATTACAAATTAGTAGCTGATGGATGGTCATGAGGATAGGGAGCACGGCTTAGGGAATGCAATTAGCATTAATACATTGGCTAGGTGGAGGGTCCAGGGGAGGGAGGGAGCAATGCAGGGATCATTTTATGAGCTATATAGATGTCTAACCACTGTGCTGTATAATTGAAACTAATTAAAATTTTAAAAAAATACGTTCTGAGTTTTGAAAGCTCATACACAAATAAACTTTTGGAATGCAGTCAATTCATGTGCTAGGGCCTCTATTTGAAATCAAAATTTGGCCTAGCAGATATAAATAATCGTATTGTTTGTCAGTAATTTCCCAGAAAGATAAATTACTTATTCAAAGGGTATTTTTAATTTGTTAATGAGCTGCAGAGCTAAATTCTGACTGAATTAACAAAATATTTAAGAGTTAAGATCCTGTGTTATATGTATATGTGTGTATATGTGTATATATATCTTACAATTTACAAGAAAAGATCTATCAATTTTAATAACTTTTGAAACCATACTTTTGTATTTTTAAGATGTAAAAATTATGTATTTCTAATTTTGATAAGAAAACAAAAGTTATACTGTACTTAACCCCCAAAATAGTTGTCTCATACTTACCTGTTAATAGTTGTATTTAAAATTTTAAATATTTTTAAAGTTTTAATATATGGTTATTTCGAATGTACACATTTTGACTATGCAAATGGTGAATAGGCTTTTACAGTTTAAATTTTAATTATTCAAAAAATCCAACATCCCTGAATTTTTGGTTTCTTCTATCATCTAAAACAAAAATATTTAAATCTTTAAGTTAACGTGACATTGTTTATGTTACTTTTCTAGTATAGCCTCTTTGCAAATAGTTCCAGAAATATGACTGTTTATTATATCAAATATTAATAAAATTGTGCTTACATAGCAGAAATTTTTAATGTTTGGTATAATAAACTCACATTTGTATTTTTGGAACTATTTGCAAATGTCTAACCACTATGCTGTATAATTGAAACTAATATGAAATAACATTGAATGTCAACTGTAACTGAAAAATAAAAAAAAAACTATTAAAACATTCCTATAAAATTGCTTAATTTCATTCTTTACGTGTTGACTGCTAATAAAAATGTTTAAGAAAACATTCCTATCATTGGAATCCATGCCGCTAGGTATAGTCAAAAAAAAAAAAAAGAAGAAAGAAAGAACATTTGTGAAGCACAAAATTCTAAAAACAGAGATTGTTAATTTACACATTTTATTTCTAAGTCCTTTAGATTTTTTATCAGAAATCTCTTATGTTTCCTTTTTTTTCTCCATTTGTTCCCATATAGTTTAGACAGTGCTATCCAATCGAAATATAAATCTGTGTCACAAATACATACAAGATATGTTATTTAAAAATTTCCAGTACCCAAAATAAAAAGATAAAAAAATAGTGAAATTAATTCAACAATACATTTAACTCAATATATTCGATATATTACTATTCCATCGTGTAATCAATATAAAACAACTTATTAAGAAAAAAGTTTACATTTTCATGCTAAATCTTTGAAATTCATTGTGTATTTTATACTTTTAGTATATTGCAATGCAACTTAACCATATTTCATGTGCTCAGAGGCAAATATCTAAAATATTGGACTCCGGAGATCCTCTATAGCTCTAGAGGCCCTCATTATTCTCTGCTTGGACTGGTCACTTTCTTTAAAAAAGAAGAGATATTTTAATGGTCTTTTGAGATAATGTGTATATTCTTTTTTGACTCTTTACCATGATACATTTGGAGGAGGAGCATTCTAGGTAGAGTCGCTTCAAAATCTCTAAAGTGAGAGCATGTCTGGCTGTTTGAAAAGCAATTTGACCAACATTATCTAGTTTGAATGACTTAGAAGAAAAGAAGAAAATGAGGCCATTGGAGGACAAATTACCAAGAGCTTCACGGTCTTCTGTAATGACTTGAAAACCTTTCTGAAAACATCGAGGTGACATTAGAAGGTTTTGAGCTAAGAAATAATAGGACCTGAATTAAATATGAATCACTTTGGGTGTTATATTGAAACCAGACTTAGTGGAGCAAGAGTGAAAACATCAGGGCAAGTTAATGAGTTTGTACAATGATATAGGTGAGATGTGATGGTGGTTTCAACCAAGTTGTAATAGTACAGATGTTAAAAAAATGTACACATAACATGTAGCTCTATATCTATATTTATATCTATATCTATAACTATAACTATATAACAACAGTATTTACTAAGGGATCGAACATGAGGTTTGGGAGAAAAAGGAATAAAAAGATTTTTAGCCTGAGGAACTCAAAGATGAGGACGGAGAAGAAACAAAGAGTGAGGTAAGAATAAACAAGAGAGAATGGTGGCCTGAAAGCCTAGTAAAGGTAACAATCAGTCAAGAGTTGCTGGTGGTTCAAAGAAGATAAAGACTGCAATTACTAGTGCATTTAGTAACAAGAAAAAATTGATGATGTTGACATAAGCTGTTTTAGATGAGTGTTGAGAATGAAATTGTAATTAAGAGGTTTTAAGAGTGATTAGATGCTGAAAAATGTGAGTCAATTCTAACAATGATATTTTCTCGAAAGAGGAACAGAAACAGAGTGGTAGCTGAAAATAGATGTAGGTCAAGAGGGTCTTTTAAATTGTTTTTTGAAAAGAAACACATGGTTATGGGAATAATTAAATAAAGGAAGGAGACTGATATTGATAATATATATAAGAAATGGGAGAGTTACTCAAACAATAATTTAGAGATGGTAAGCAGAGGACTGGATCTGCTGCACAGGTGGAGGTAATGGCTGTAGAAAAACACATAGTGAATCCATCTAAAAGAACAGAAAATAAAGCAAAGAATATTGGTGTAAATTCTGGTAGGTAGATGAATTTAGTCATGGAAGTGATGAGATCACAGCAATAGTGTGAGGCAGTGAGTGCGTGACACGGTCAGATGGTGAGAATAAAGGCTGGATTCCTAGGAAGGAGGAAGGGTATAGAAATAGCAACATAGTGTATGGAGAATCCCACTTTGCCAGTAGGTAATATAAAGACTGTGGCAAACAAACATAGAAAAGAACATGGAGGAAATATAGCAGAGTGAGAGATGTCCTCGGATCTCTCCCCTTGAAACGACAATAAGCTGAACATCTAAAACTCAACAAAAACACCCAAACAACACACCAGCATGTCCGAGCGTGGGATCTGTGCATAAGAGCTACCACAGGTAGAACCCCGGGTGTCGGGTGGTAGACTGAGAAAAATAAAGAAGCTGCCTCTCACAGCCTCTGGAGCTCTTTGCAGGAGCAGGGGCTAGGTGAAGGTGCAGCGACTTCCCTGATCAGCCTGCCTGGAAGTTCCAGAAATTCTAGCAGCCAGCAGAAGGGCCCAGTCATCAGGGCAGAAAGCGGAGAGGCAGGACAGGACAGCAGAGAAGCAACAGCTGATTTTTACCAGTGCCGGTTGCAAAACCGAGGCTGAGCTGCAGCCCCCAACTCCCAATCCAGAGGGCCCGACTCCCATACACTCCAAGACCGATCACCACAGAGTTCCAGGAGAATCAGAGCAAACACTATCTAAACTGTTGCTAACACTAACAGGGACTGAAACTGAGAGTAGCAAGTGTGATTAAATATCAACAAGAAAACAAAGACATTTGGGCTTTATATAAAGCTGAGATCCAAGAGGCTTAGATGCCACCTATTAGAAACCAAAAGAAAAGCACCTTCTTTACAGTAGGCTAAAGAGAGACCTTTATATAATAAATCTTCTTTCTGGAAAAACAACAAAATACACTTCCACTAATGCCAGGCAGAGAAATAGTCCATTAAACACCATAAACAATCAAGGTGACAAGATGTCTTAGAAAGAAAGAGAAAAATCTGCAGAAAATAAGCTTACAGACATAGAAATATGTGGCTTAAATTAAAGAATTCAGGATGGTACTTTTGAAAAAAATCAAGGAGATCCAAAACAACTCAAATCAACACTTCAGGAATTGAAAAAAACAAGTAGATGAGCAGAGCAAGGAAATTGAAACCCTCAAAAGGAACCAAATAGAACTTCTGGAGATGAAAAACACACTGCAAGAGTTGAAAAATGAAATACCAAGCTTGGAAAATAGAGTCAGCCAAATGGAGGAAAGGATCAGTGATATCGAAGACAAAATCTAGAAATAAATCAGAAGGAAGAACAGAGAAACCTAAGAATGAAAAATAATGAAAAAGAAATACAAGAACTAGCTGATACCATCAGGAGAGGAAACATAAGAATCATGGACATTATTGAAGGCGAGGAAAAGGGGCAGGGATTAGAAAACATTTTCAGACAAATAGTGGATGAGAATTTTGCAAATCTACGAAATGAGCGGGAGCTGGGAATTCAAGAAGTCAACAGAACACAATGATCTCAACCTAAAAGGCCTTCACTGAGACACATTGAATTAAAGTAATTAAAAATCAATGACAAAGACAGAATTTTCAGGGCAGCCAAGGAATAGAAGATGGTAACTTACAAAGGAAAACCCATTAGATTATCATCGGACTTCTCAGCACAAAATTTATAAGCCGGAAAGGAATGGAATCAAATATTTAAACTAGTAAGTGAAAGGAACTACCAACCTCGAATAATGTATCGAGCTAAGCTCTCCTTTAGATATGAAGGAGAAATTAAGACCTTTCCAGACATACAAAAATTGAGGGAATTCACTACGAGGCCTGCACTACAGGAAATACTGAAAGGTGTCAGCTCATCTAAAACAAACAAACAAACAAACAAACAAAACATAATTAGGAGTAAGGTGACTATCAGGCAAATAGGAGAGGAGTGCAAACCTTTCTAAGAACAGAGCATCATAAGCTTAAATAATAAGAAGAGATTTGCTATAGCAAGATAGTAATAGACGTTCAGCATTAATACAGACAATGACTGAAAAGGGGAAGATTCAAAGATCCAAATTCACAAAGGAGAAAGGAAATAAGGCACACACAGAAGAAAATGGATGTCTATATATACATATATAACTATCCTTTTCGTATTTGTAAAAGTAACCACACACCAAAGATTCAGAACTGAAGTATATAACATAAAATAAGAAGAACCAGAAGCAAAACTCACAAAAGCCAACCAAAATAAAGAAAACAGAAGCACAAAGACAAGGAAGCAATAGACACACGGAGTTACCAGAAAGCAAACGATAAAATGGCTATAAGATGACCTCGTATTTCAATAATCACCCTAAATGTAAATGGATTAAACTCACCAATAAAAAGGTTCAGAGTAGCGGAATGGGGCAAAAAGCAAAATCCAACCATATGTTCCCTCTAGGAGACACTTCTCAGTGCCAAAGACAAATATAGACTCAAAGTGAAAAAATGGAATATGACATTTTAAGCAAATGACATTCAGAGAGAAGCAGGAGTAGCAGTACTAATATCGGACGAAATAGACTTCAAAATTAAAAAAGATAAAGCAAGATACTTCATAATGATAAAGGGAATCATGCACCAAGAAGACATAACACTTATTAATATCTATGCTCCCAAACAGGGAATCCCAACGCATGTAAAGCAATTACTAACAACGAAAAGGAGACACAGACCAAAACACTATCATAGTAAGAGACCTAAATACTCCACTGTCAGATATGGACAGATCATCCAAACAGAAAATCAATAAGGAAATAACATCCTTAAATGACACATTAGACCAACTGGACATAATTGACATATACAAAGTCTTTCATCTCAAAGAGTGGCTTATACATTCTTCTCTAGTGCACATGGAACATTCTCAAGAATCGACCACATACTGGGACACAGAAATAGCCTCAACAAATATAAGAGGGTTGAAATCATACCAACCATATTCTCTGATCATAATACTTTGAAATAAGAGATCAACTGCAAAAAGAAATCACGAAGAACCACAAATACATGAAGATTAAACAACATGCTACTGAAGTATAACTGAGTAAGGGAAGAAATAAAAAGTGAGACCAAGAGATACATAGAATTGAATGATAATGAAAGTACAACTTATCAAAACTTTTGAGACATGGCAAAAACAGTCATAAGGGGAGAGTTCATATCATTACAGGCCGATCTCCAAAAACAAGAATGAGCCCAAATAATCAACCTAACACTTCATCTTAAAAAACTAGAAAAGTAATAATACATGAGGCCTAAAGTCAGCAGAAGGAAAGAAATTGTAAAAATTAGAAATTTTTACAATTGTAAAATTGTAAAAAAAGAAATTGAAAACAAAAAAAAAATAGAAAAAATAAATACAAGATCTGGTTCTTTGAGAAGGTTAATGGAATCGACAAATCCCTGGCTAGACTCACTAAAGAAAAAAGAGAGAAAACACAAATCAACAAAATCAGGAATGAAAGAGAGGAAATTATGACAGAATTCTCAGAAAGACGAAGGATCATGCAAGAATAATATGAAAAATTGTCTAATAACAAATTTAATAACTTAGAAGAAATGGTACACTACTTAGAAAAATACAATCTTCCTAGACCGAATCAAGAAGAACTGGAAAATCTAAATAGATCAATCAGCAGCATGGAAATTGAAACCATCAAGGTACCAAAATGTAAAATTTCAGGACCAGATGCCTTCACCAGTGAATTCTACACAACTTTCAAAGAAGATTTAATACCTATTCTTCTCAAACTCTTCCAAAATATTGAAAAGGAGGCAATACTTTCCAACTCATTTTATGAGGCCAGTATTACTCTGACACCAAAACCTAGTAACGATAATACACAAAAAAAGAAAACGACAGACCAAGATCTCTCATGAAAACAGATGCAAAAATCATAAATAAGATACTAGGGAACCGAATACAGCAACAGCTTCTAAAGATTATACGCTATGATCAAGTGGGCTTCATCCCAGGGGCACAGCGATGGTTCAACATACGCAAATCGATTAATGTGATACACCACATAAACAAATTAAAGAATAAGAATCAGAGGATCATATTAATAGATGCAGAAAAAACCTTCGATAAGATACGACATCCATTTATGATGAAAACACTTAACAAATGGTATAGAAGGAAAGTATTTAGCAAAATAAAAGCTATATATGACAAAACCTCAGCTACCGTTATACTTAATGGTGAAAAACTAAAAACCTTCCCTCTAAGGTCAGGAACAAGGCAAGGCTGTCCACTATTGCCATTGCTATTCAATATAACATTGGAGGTCCTAGAAAGTGCAATGAGGCAAGAGAAAGGCAGCCAAGTATGACACGAAGAATTCAAACTGTCACTAATTGCATATTACATGATTCTCTGTATAGAAAACCCTAAAGACTCCACGAGAACACTACTAGAAACAATAAGCAAATACAATTAGTCTCTGGATACAAAATCAGCATTTAAAAATCCATAGTGTTCCTATATTCTAATAATGAAGCTTCAGAAAAAGAAGTGGAAAAACTAATTCCTTTTGCAATTGCAACAAAAAGGATAAAATACCTAAGAATAAATTTAACGAAACATGTGCAGGATCTATGTAATAAAAACTACAAGACCCTGTTAAAAGAAATCGAAGAAGATACAAAGAAATGGAAAGATATTCTGTGATCTTGGATTGGAAGAATCAACACAGTTAAAATGACCATATTACCTAAAGCATTATACAGATTTAATGTAATCCCCATCAAAATCCCATTGGCATTTTTTAAAGAAATGGAACAAAAAATCATTAGATTTGTAAGGAAGCACAAAAGACTCCGAACTGCCAAAGCCGTCCTGAGATAAAAGAATGAGGCTGGAGGCATCACTCTGTTCGAGTTCAAATTGTACTTTAATGTGACAGTAATTAAAACAGCATGGTATTTGCAGCAAAACAAATACACGGACCAGTGGAACAGAACGGAAGTAAACCCATATTTATATGGGCAAATAACTTTCAACAAAAAAGCCAAAAACATACAGTGGAGAAAGTAAAGCATCTTCAGTAAATGGTGCTGGGAAAACTGGAAAGCCAACTGCAAAAGAATGAAATTAGACTGTTGTCTATCACCACACATTAAAATTAACTCAAAATGGATTAAGGGCCTGAAAATAAGACCAGAATCTATAAAATGCATAGAGGAAAACATAGGGACGAAACTCATGGACCTTGAACTTAAAGAGGGGTTTATGAATTTGACATCATAGACAAGGGAAGTAAAAGCAAAAATAAATGAATGGGACTACATCAAACTAAAAAGTTTCTGCTCAGCAAAAAAAATAAATAAATAAATAAATAAATAAATAAATGCCAACGAGGTAAAGAGACAACCATCTGAATGGGAAAACATATTTGCAAGCAAACACTTCCGATCGGGGCCTAATATCAACATATACAAATAATTCATACGACTCAATATCAGCAACAATACAAACGATCCAATCAAAAAATGAGCAGAGGACCTGAACAGACACTTCTCCCTAGAGGACATACAAATGGCCAACAAATATATGAAAAGATAGCTCAACATCGCTAGCTATTAGGAAAATGCAAATCAAAACCACAACGAGATACCATCTCATACCTATTAGAATAGCTATAACCAACAGGTCAAGTAATGACAAATGTTGGAGAGGATGCAGAGAAAAGAACCCTCATACACTGCTGGTGGGACTGCAAATTGGTACAGCCACTATAAAAAACAGCATGGAGGTTCCTCAAAAACAAAGAATTGATCTACCATATGATCCAGCAATCCCTCTACTGGGTATTTACCCCAAAGACTTGAAAACCCATTTGCCCACCGATGTTCATAGCAGCACTATTCACAGTTGCCAGGATATGGAAGCAACCGAAGTGTCCTACAATAGATGATTGGCTAAAGAAGCCATGGAACATATGTACAATGGAATATTACTCAGCCATAAGAAGAAATGAAATACTGTCAGTTGCTACAATCTGGATGGACCTTGAGATGATCATGCTAAGTGAAATAAGCCAGACTGAAAAAGTAGAAATTCACATGATATCACTTATATGTCAGATATAAATCTAAGAGCAACAAATGAAAAGGACAAACAGCGACTCATGGACATGGACAATGGACTAGTGGTTACCAGAGAGTAGGGGTTGGTGGAGGAGGAAAGAGGTAGACAGGGTAAAGGGGGTCAAATATAGGGGGACTGGGGGAGGGTGAAGTGGATAAAGTGGATCGATTATATGGTCACTGAAGGAAACTGGACTCAATAGAATATATAGATGTCAAATTTTAATGTACACCAGAAAATTATATAATGTATTAACCAATGTTAGCCCAATAAACTTAAAAAAAGAATAAAAAATAAATAAACAAAATATCAATTTAGTGGTTATGAAAAATCTCTAAAATTAACATCTGTAGAGACATCTAGATCAATATTTACACTATTGACAATGATTGCAAATTTCCTATAAAATAATTTATCCAACTTTAATAACTGACTTTAAAATTTTCAAGTTTTTATAATATATTCATCTAACAAACAACATTATTACAATATCAGATACCATGTTTTCATATCAATTATGTTTAAGTCCATATTTGCGATGAGACTAATACAGAATTTAATCATATTTAATTTAGTACTTTAAATAAACCATGGTATAAAAATTATGCTAGTATTTCCATGCCGCAAATTATGAAAGCAGGTACAATTATGGAAAGATGATTATAGTATGTACTTAAATATCTTTCTAAAGTCTTTTTAAAATTTTTTATCTGCCAGGTTTGGGCATCTTTAACTTTATATGCATGATAACATTAATAATAGTAAATACATACATATATTTAACTTATGTATTTATCTCAGTTTTTTAAAATTGGCTGCTCTTCTTTTCTTTAAGTTCTTTTGAATATGGATTGTGTGTTAGTTTTTCTCTTGATTTTAAAAATATTTGACTAAATATTTAATTTATATAATTAGATTTTATTAGAATTGAAGCATTAATCTCTGTTGCTGAACTGTGTAAAAAACAATGTCCTTAATTTGTCTTGAATTTACCTTTATCCACTTTAAGAAAAGTCCTCTAGTTGTCGGGTGTCACATTTGGTCACAAAACAAAAGAATGTCTTAAAAGATACAGTACCTAATTGAGAAAATGAAGGGCAGGGAGGGCAACATGGATGAACCTGGAGGGCACTGTGCTAAGAGAAATATAAGACAGAGAAAGAAACGTAAATACTGTATGATCTCACTTATAGACAACAAAAAATTTGAAGCAAAAACTATTGAGCCAGAGCCTAGCTCACATACCAGTAATTCTCCATGTATGCTGTGTGACCTTACACAGGTCACTTACCCATTTCGAGTGAAAGTTTCCCATCAAGAACCTAGTAATCATATATAACTCACTAGATTAAATGAACAAATACATGAAAGACATTAAATACATGGAAACTTCACTATTTCAAATATGACTCAGAGCTTACTGACTGTCAAGGTAG
Organism: Pteropus medius; assembly: GCF_902729225.1. NCBI lineage: Eukaryota > Metazoa > Chordata > Mammalia > Chiroptera > Pteropodidae > Pteropus > Pteropus medius. The sequence continues at coordinate 18,747 of NW_024340748.1, forward strand.
AGAGAAAGTATTACTAATATCATCATCATCATCATCATCATCATCATCATTATCATCATCATCATTGCATCATTATCATTATTATTATCAGAAAGAGGAAGAATATCAATGCCATGGAATTAAAGAAAGTCCTAGTACTGAGTTATAAAGAAATTGTTTTCATTTGATGTATTATATACGGAATATCAAATAATGTAATATATTTTTACTGTAACTAGAAGAATTTAAACAGGAGTAAACATGATTAGAAAACATAACAAGGTGCCTTATTAAATATCCATATTTTTGTTTGCATGGCAAGACTACGAATTTACAGAAACTCATTTTAAAAAGTCAACAGTCTTTGAAAACAACAGACACACACTCTGAACTATTTGATGTAAAAATATTCTGACATTACAAGCCTATTAAGAATCATTTTATCTTAAAATGCAGAACCGTAGCTGAGACAAAAAGTGTTTGAATAAACCATTAAATAAATTGTATTTTTGACAGATAATTAAAAACAAAAGTATATTTTAAGCCCGAAGCTGTTTTGTTTACATAGAAGCAATGATTGATAAATTAGGTAAAATATATAAATAAACAAAAAAATACAAGCCAACAGCAACAACAAAAGATTGGATCTTGGATATGCAATTTACTAAGCCCTTGAAAAGGTACATTGTCTGTAGTGACTCATATCATGTAGGCAGTCTTGAATTGTCATACACACTCCTACCAACACATACACACACACACACAGACACACACACACATACACACACACACAATCAGAAAGAAATATTATGACTTTCTTTCTTGAGACTATAAAGGAATTAAGGTTAAATGAGATCATAAGGGAGAGACCCTAATCCAAAAGGAGTAGTGTCCTGGTTTCTGACACAGAGCTCTTAAAAAACCTCATAAATAGGGATGACAAGAGAACAGTTTAGTCTGTGACCCCAGTTCCTGATGCATAGCTCCTAAGACCTTTCTAATTTCCTGAGTGATAGGAACATCTGATACTGAGCTCCTAAATACCAGAGAATTTCCTGGGTGATAGGAATATCTTTCTTTTGAATGAGGTGACCCTCAGTGGGCTTCAGGATGGGTGCGGGTTACAGAAAGAACAAGTCATGATTTAGAAGCTTTCAACTTTCATTTCTATACCCCACTCTCCAGAGAGGGAAAATAGCTGAAAATGGAGTTGATAATCGATCATGCCCATGTGATGAAGCCTCCATAAAAATCTCTAAAATATGAAGTTTGGAGAGTTTCCAGGTTTGTGAATATATCCAACTGCCAAAAGGATGGTGCACCTGAACTCTACAGAAACAGAAGCTTTTGAACTGGGATGCTTCCCAGTCTTACCCTACGTATCTCTTCATCTGGCTGTTCATCTGTACCCTTTATCACATCATTTAGGGCATAATAAACTGATAAATGCAAATAAGTGATTCCCTCAATTTTATGGGAATTTCTGACTTATAGTCAAGTTAGACAGACAAAAGTTATGGGTGTCCTGAGGACCTATTATTTTTGATTGGCATCTGAAGTAGGAGGCAGTCTTATGGGATTAAACCATAACTTATGGGGTCCGCACTATCTCCAGTTAGTGTTAGAAATAAATTGTAGGACACCCAGCTGGTATTGCTGAGAATTGCTTGATGAGTGGCAAACCCACATATCTGGAGTCAGAAGTGTTGTAAGTGTGGTAGGAGAATGAGAGTAAAGGAGAAACACACAAGCGGAGTGTGTTTTTTTCCTATATAGTATATATTAGGAAACCAGCAAACTTTTTGATCATTATGCTAAATCCTTTGGACAGAATACAAAAAAGACATTTAATCTATAGAATAGGACTTAGCGGCTGAATTGATTCATGCTCATTTGATATAAGTGTAGCTTTGAACATTTTTTATGAATATCATGGACCATATCTCCATAAAAAGGACTAATAGTCATGAGTAAAGAGTTTTCGTTTTAGAGTAGTCATGGGCTTCAAGGATCTCATTAAATACTGCTGCTTTCAAATGCCACTTGTAAAACAAACTAGATTTTCAGGAATATGGGAAGAGAAAAGTAAAGTACAATACGTTCATGTGGCGCAGTATTGAACATTTGTTAAAATGATGTTTTTGAAGAATATCTAATGATATAAAATGCTTTTGATATAACATGAATTAAAAAGAAGAAAATTTCAAGATTTTTAAACCAAAAATGCATGATCAAAATTATGTATTTGTGTGCGTGTCTATGGGTGTGTTCATGCGTGTGCCCTGGAAGGGTAGGGGGACTTAAAACTATGCAAATTTTAAAAGCATTCAAAAGTACAAGATTATAAATTATTATTTTTCTTTATACACTTTCCTTAATTTTGTGCAATAGTCGTACTTATTAATTAAGAGAAAGTTAATGTTAAATATGGTGAAAGACTAGAGGGAAAAGAGAAAACAGAAGTTATAAAGCATAATATACAAAAATGAAACATCTTTGGTTCCTTTCTAAGCCTTTTCCAAAACATCATCTCTTGCATCTAAAGAGCCTTGGGAGACACCATGCGAATCTTTATTATTTTTGCATCAACAAACCCTAGCTGATGCTAGTTAAACATACATTATTTCCTCCTAAAATAAAAAGAATTTGCTTACTTGTTTGTCGGTAAGAAGGTATTTCATCAGGCATACGTGATTTACTTGTGAAGATTTAACCCAGAAGCAATGACTACAGAGAGAAGTAACCTTGCAAAACACAATCTAATTATTCTTTGTCTGTATACCTTTGCTTCAGCATTAGTCATCTGGTATGCAACATATTTAATAATCAAATAGTGCAGAAATTTTAGAAGCAACACGAAATGAAGCAATTTAACTATAAGTACTTAGAGCAATGAATGTGTTAAATATAGTCTTTAGAAAGTATGTAATGAACTCTTGTTAAATAAGGGCTTCTAGTTCCTGCAATTTTCATTAAATTCAAGCATTATGTTTAATCTTTCCAAAATTTCTCAGAGGAAGAAAATTTTTTGAAGCAACATAAACTTGTAAATTTTGAAAAGTTCTAGTAAATCAGCTATTTAAATTTCCAAGCATCGGTGATAGTAAAAGTAAAAATTAAATTTTCATTATGATAGAAAGTGAAATCTAGCACTATAATTTTTAAGTAGTACACCACTCCTCTACACCTGTCCCCACACTGCTCACCTAAATATTTCACTCAATCCTATTTCACTTTTTAAATTTGTCTCTCCCCACACTTCCCATAGTCAACCACATTTCAGTCAACCACATTTGGAGTCTAAATTGGTTTATGAAAATGTAAAGTCCCCAGATACCCCATTCTCTCCATATTGGACACAGAACTCGACTTTATCCATTCTGCAAGCTTGTTTCAATCAGTGCTCCAAATGCATGCTACATGGGAAGAGATAAATAGATAATGTGAATTGCCTGTGTATTATTCCAAGAGTTGTCTTGACATCTGCACTTTCTGATGCAACCTTGGAATTTTCTAGCATCTACAAAGTATGAAAGTGATTAGAGAAAATGCAGTTTTCTTTTTTTCCTTTTTTCTATGATTTTTTTTCTTTTATGCATTTTATTTTTTATTTTTTTAAGTTTATTGGGGTAACATTGGTTAGTACGATTATATAATTTTGGGGTGTCCATTAAAATTTGGCATCTATATATTCTATTGTCTAATTACTACCCAAAGTCGTTTCCTTGAGCTACCATATATTTGATCCCCTTTACCTACTTAGCCCTCCCCCAGGCCCCAGTATTTGACCCCCCTTACGCTGACTACCTTCCCCCTCTTCTACTGCCCCCTACCATCTGGTAACCACTAGTCCATTGTCCATGTTAAGAGTCTCCGTTTGTTTCTCCTGTTCATTTGTTGCTTTTAGGTTTATATCTGACATATAAGTGATATATGATTTTCATCTTTTTTTGTCTGACTTATTTTGCTTAGTATGATTATCTCGAGGTCCGTCCATGTTGTTTAAATGGCAGTATTTCACCTCTTCCTGTGGCTGAGTAATTTTCCATTGTATATATGTACCACAGCTTCTATAGCTGATCATCTATCATAGGACACTTTGGTTCCTTCTAAGTCCTGGCCACTGTGAATAATACTGCTCAGAACATCGGTCTGCAAATATATTTTCAGATATGGGTTTTCAAGTCTTTGGGGGTAAACACCTAGTAGAGGGATTGCTGGATCATATGGTAGATGAATTCTTTGTTTTTTGAGGAACCTCCATACTGTTCTCCATAGTGGCTGTAGCAATTTACAGTCACACCAGCAGTATATGAGGGTTCCTTTTCCTCTGCATCCTCTCCAACATTTGTTATTACTTGTTCTGTTGATTATAGCTACTCTAACAGGTGTGAGATGGTATCTCATTGTGGTTTTGATTTGCATTTTCCTAATAGCTAGCAATTTTGAGCATCTTTTTATAAATTTGTTGGCCATTTGTATGTCTTCTAGGGAGAAGAGTCTGTTCAGGTCCTCTGCCCATTTTTTGAATGGATTGTTTGTTTAATTTCATTCTTATTGAGTCGTATGAGTTCTTGGTATATTTTGATATTAGGCCCTGATTGGAGTTGTTGCTTGCAAATATATTTTCCCATTCAGATGACTATCTCTTTACCTTGTCGATGATTACTTTTGCTAAGCAAAAGAAACTTTTTAGTTTGATGTAGTCCCATTCATTTATTTTTACATTTACTTCTCTTGCCTTTGAGGTCAAATTCATAAAATCTTCTTTAAGTTCAAGGTCCATGAGTTTTGTTCCTATGTTTTCTTCTATGTATTTTATTGATTCCAGTCTTATATTCAGGCCCTTAATCTATTTTGTGTCAAGTTTGGTGTTTGGTGATTAACAACAATCTAATTTCATTCTTTTGTAGGTGGCTTTCCAATCTTCCCAACATCATTTATTGAAGAAGTTTTCCTTCCCCCACTGTATGGTTTTGGATATTTTGTCAAAAATTATTTACCCATATAAATATGGGTTTACATCTGGACTCTCAATTCTGTTTCACTGGTCTGTGTGTCTCTTTTGCTGCCAATACCACGCCGTTTTGATTACTGTCACTTTAAAGCATAATTTGAAGCCAAGCAGAGTGATGCTTCCAGTCTCGTTCTTTCTTCTCAAGAAAGCTTTGGCAATTCGAGGTCTTTTGTGCTTCCATACTAATCTAATGTTTTTTGTTCCATTTCTTTAAACAATATCAATGAGATTTTGATGGGGATTGCATAGAATTTTTGTAATGCTTTAGGTAATATGGTCATTTTAACTATATTGATTCTTCCAATCCAAGAACTTAGAATATCTTTCCATTTCTTTGTATCTTCTTCGATTTTTTTAATAGGGTCTTATAGTTTTCATTATATAGGTCCTTCACATGTTTCGCTAAATTTATTCCTAGGTATTTTATCCTTTTTGTTGCAATTGCAAAAGGAATTATTTTTTCTATTTCTTGTTCTGATGCTTTGTTATTAGAGTATAAGAACGCTATGGATTTTTGAACGTTGATTTTGGATCTAGAGACTTTATTGTATTTGCTTATTGTTTCTAGTATTGTTCTTGTGGAGTCTTTAGGGGTTTTTATATAGAGAATCATGTCATTTGCAAATAGTGACAGTTTGACTTCTTCGTGTCATATTTGGATGCCTTTTATATCTTTCTCTTGTCTGACTACACTGGCCAGGACCTCCAATGTTATGGTGAGTAACAGTGGTGATAGTGGACACCCTTGCCTTGTTCCTGATCTTAGAGGGAAGGTTATTAGTTTTTCAGCATTAAATATAATGTTGGCTGATGATTTTTCATATATGGCCTTTATTATGTTAAGTTATTTTCCTTCTATACTGATTTTGTTAAGTGTTTTGACCAAAAATGGATATTATATCTCCTTGAAGGCTTATTCTACATCTATTGATATGATCCTATTATTTTTATTCTTTAATTTTTTATGTGGTTTATCACTTTAATCGATTTGTGTATGTTGAACCATTCCTGTGCCCCTGGAATGAAGCCTATTTGTTCATCGTGTATAATCTTCTTAATATATTGCTGTATTTGGTTTGCTAAAACTCACAGTTTTCATGTTAGAAATTCATAAGAAATAGGTTTAGGCTGCCACATTATGGAAGGGAGTGTAATGATGAAGAGACCTCCATCTGCTGTGATAAACAATGTAGTATGAAGTTTCCATACAGTGGTTCATTTGTTGTCATGAGGAGAAGATAGAAAAACTATATCCCTTAGAGACAGTCAGCAGCAATGAAAAGGAAACAGGTTTTGAATGCCTGCGTTCTGCAAATCAAAAGTCCAGTAAACAATTCTGTGCTAGTATTGGTGAATGCTGTGAAGTCCAAGGCAACACTCAAACAACATATAGAAAATGATTACAGTTCTTACCTATAATTCGTATAATACGTTTTTGATTTAATCAAGGTTTTTGCCCATGTTTTTGACCAGAGTGTACTTAAAGCCCAGCCTGACACAACTGTAGCTCTGTTTCTGACGTGAACTCTTTTCAGTATCAAAGAGCTGAAAGAAAATGCTCTTTAGAGATCCATGTTCTTGAACTTACCATCTGAATAGACTGCAGGAGCAGGTATGAGTACAGTGTTAGCTTGCTTCTCATTTATAAGAGAAGGTCCTTAACAGCTGTCCTAAACAGCGTTCCTTTGCCGAGAAGAACAAAAAGCCACTGTTTATTGCGTGTAGTGTCATTATCGAAGGCGATGAGAAATCTTTCTGGTGAGGAGTTGCTTGTAATCTGTGTCCTCAGCAATGCCATTCCCTTAATGAACAGTAAATGTGTTGTGGAATGCATGTGCAAGTTGAAGGCCGTTTCTGAAAGACGTTTGGATAAGGTACTGACACCCTGTCAGAGTCTTGAATCTGGGATATAAGTGTGCTTAAGAAGGTCATTAGATCACTCTGAGGAATAATAATTGAGTTAAGGGAGATGAATTACGCTACTTCCATTCTGCAAGCTTCTGTTTTAATCTTGGCTCCAAACACTTCCTATATGGGAAGGGACAAATAGATAATTTATCAGTATTGTTCCAAAAGGTGACTTGACATGTGCAATTCTTGATGCAAACATAGAATCCTTCAACATCTACAAAGTGTGAAAGGATTAGAGAATACTGGCAGTTTTCATGTTGGAAATTTGTGCGAAATGGGATCAGGCTGCCACTTTTTGGAAAGAAGCATGTATGAGGAAGACACCTTCATTCGTTGTCATAAAGAATGTGGTATGATGTTTCTGTACCATGCTTCGTTTGTTGTCATGAGGAGGGGATAGAAAATCTATATCGTTTAGAGACAGTCCACAGAACATGCAAGGAAAACAAGTTTTTGAATACCAGCATTCTATAATCCAGAAATCCAGTAAATAGTTCATTGCTCGTATTGGTAAATGCTGTGATGACTAAAGTGGTGGTCAAACAATGTATAGGAAGTGATTACAGTTATTACCTGTAATTCATATAATACATTTTTGATTTGAGCAAGCTCTTTGCCCTAGTGTCTTGACCAGAATGAACTTCATATCCAGTTTGACATGACTTTAGCTCTGTTTATGGTGTTAACTGTTTTCAGTATAAAGAGTTGGTTGTAAACACTCTTTAGAGATCCATGATCTTGAACTTACCATCTGCACAGACAGCATTAGCAGGTAGTAGTACAGTGGCAGGTGGCTTGTCATTTATAAAGGCAGTTCTTTAACATCTATCCTATACAGAACCCTTTGCTGTGGAGAACAGCAATCCACAGTGTATTGCGTATAGTGTCACTGGAATGCGATGAGAAAACTTTCTGTTGAGGAGTTGCTTGTAATCTGTGTCCTCAGCAACACTGTTCCATAAATGAACAGTAAATATGTTGTGGAATGCATATGGAAGTTGAAGGCCCTATCCCAAAGAAGTTTCAGATAAGACACTGTGTTGGAACCTTAAAAGTTAGGATTTAAGTGTGTATTACCAGGAAATTAGGTCACTCTGAGGAATAAAGCTTGAGGCAAGAGTTGTGAATTGAGCAGCTTAAATTCTGCCAGCTTTTCTTTCAACATGACTCCAAATACATCCTATATGGCAAGTGATAAACTGATAATTTGAACTGCATACAGAATTGTTCCAAGAGGTGACTTGATATCTGCCGTTTCTGATGCAACCTTGCAATCTTCCACCATCTACAAAGCGATTTGGCAAAACTGGCAGTTTTCATGTTGGAAATTTGAACGAAGATTGTTCAAGATGCCACGTTTTGGAAGGGAGCATGTATGATGAAGAGACCTCCATCCATTGCGATACGTAATGTGGTATGTTGTTTAAAATACACTCTTTCATTTGTCATCCTGACGAGGGGTTAGAAAAACTATATCCATTAGAAAGAGTCCGCAGCCATGCAAAGGAAACATGTTTATAAATACTGGCGTACCACAATCCAAAACTCTAGTAAATGATACTGTACTAGTAATGATGAATGCTGTGAAGTCCAAGGCAGCACTCAAACAGTATGAAAGAAGTGATTACAGTTCTTACCTGTAATTTTTGTGACAAGATTTTGATTTGAACAAGGTCTTTGCCCAAGTGATCTTGACCAGAGTGAACTTAAAACACAGTCTGACACAACTGTAGCTGTTTCTGATGTGACCTCTTTTTAGTATCAAAGAGCTGAAAGGAAATGCTCTTTAGAGGTCCATGGTCTTGAACTTACCATCTGCACAGACTGTAGGAGTAGGTACTAGTACAATGTGAGCTTGCTTGTCATTTATAAGAGGGAGTCTTTAACAATGTTCCTTTGCCGAGAACAAAAATCTTCAGTTGATTGTGTATAGTGTCATTATCAAAAGCAATGAAAAATCTTTCTGATAAGGACTTGCTTGTAATCTGTGTCCTCAAGCAATACCTTTCCATGAATGAACAGTAAACGTGCTGTGGAATGCATATGGAAGTTGAAGGCCGTCAAGGCAAGACATTTCAGATAAGGCACTGACACACAGTGGAACCTTAAAGCTGTATTCAAGTGTGCTTAGGTAAGAAGTTAGATCACTCTGAGGAATAATGCTTGAGGCAATGGATGAGAATGAGCAACTTCCATTCTGAAAGCTTCTGTTTTGAATGGGCTCCAAAGAATCCTATATGAGAAGTAATAAATAGATAATTTGAATTGCCTGCAGTATTGTTCCAAGAGGTGACTTGACAGCTGCACTTTCTGATGAAGTCTTAGAACATTCCAGCATCAACAATGTGTGAAAGTGAATGGGGAAAGCTGGCAGTTTTCATGTTGAAATTCATTCAAAGCGGTTTCAGGCAGTCACATTATGGAAGGGAATGTATATGATGAAGAGACCTCCATCCCTTACGATAAACAATGTGGTATGATGTTCCAATATTGTGGTTCATTTCTTGTCATGAGGAGGGAATAGAAAAACTATATCCTTTAGAGACAATCCGCAGCACATGAAAAAGAATAACATTTTGAATACCTGCGTTTTGTAATCCAAAAGTCCAGTAAACGATTTTGTGGTAGTATAGGTGAATGCTGTGAAGTCCAAGGCAGGACTCAAACAATACATAAGAAATGATTATAGTTCTTACCTATAATTTGTTTAATGCGTTTTTGATTTGAGCAAGGTCTTTGCCCAACTGTTTTTGACCAGAATGAAATTTAAACCCTCTCTGACACAACTCTGTTTCTGATACGACCTCTTTTCAGTACCACAAAGCTGAATAGAAACTCTCTTTAGAGATCCATGTCTTGAACTTACCATCTGAACAGATGATGAGCAGGTACTAGTACACTGTTAACTTGCTTGTCATTTCTAAGAGGTCTTTATCAGCTGTTCTGTACAGTGTTCCTTTGCAGAGAGGACTGAAAATCCATGGTTTATTGCATATAGTGTCATTATCAAATTTGGTGAGAAATCTTTATGGTAAGGAGTTGCTTGTAATCTGTGTCCTCAGGAATGCTTGGTGGCTTTAGAAAAGAGCTATGTTGTATAATTGTTAGGAATAGAATGGCTTTGTGTCATGGGCCCGAGATTCCAGTCTACATCATTTGAAGGGAGGACAGTACTGTTACCATGAAAGAAGCTCTCCTTTCTTTCCTGTAAGACAGCTTTGGTCTGTGGGCCATGCAATGCACATTAGTTTCCATCACAGGATCTAAGTTGTTGGTAGTCTATACAAAATGAGACAGTGTGAACCTTGGGACCATGGCCCTGTGGATGTCACAACAGGAACAAGTGAACTCCCCCTGGGAATCAAAGGCCCAGTAAGAGACTGGCCTGTATGAAAAACAGGGAGATCATGTGACAGATGGCAATGTCGGAATTCTCCCTTTGGAAGGATGAATACATATCATGTTTTAAAATTCACATAAACACCGAAAAAAACATTAGTCTCTGTGTAACAGAAGTAGGCCAAGACAGCCTCCTAACTGACCTCCAATCAAATGTCATACCACATTACAAACTTTACTTGAGGTCAATGGTATATGCAGCCAGACACAATACTTAATTCTCCTCAGGTTTTGTCTGTTCTCAGGAATCCTGTGATATGGCAGTGGAGGCGGCAGTGGCATATTGGCCGCATTGAAACCTGGAGGCTGACTGTGCTATGAGGAAGCGATTGTATACTGGTGGAAATGACAACTGCCATTTTGCTGTATTGTAGGTAAAATGCCGAGTCATTGTGAGGATACTTCTTCATGGCAGAAAAAACAGGTGCTTCAGAATTCCTCTATAGCAAACCTGAGAATACAAATTCTGAGAGGGATTGGCTTAAGAACCTTAAACAGAAAGCTGAAATATTGATATTGAGGCAGTTCTTTCAACATGTTCTGGAAACACTTGCTTTAGGCCAGCAGAAGAAAATGAGGTGGAAGACACCTGACAATTTTGTAGCAAGAACCCGGGAATCTCAAGATATTCATGTGGCTGACTCACGGGAATCTCGTGACCCTTAAGAGACTGGCCAGAGGGCATTACAGAGAGATCACGTTACATTCTGATGTTGATGTGGTGCTCACTTTTATGTTACCCTTCTACATTCCTTGGTGAAATTCACATAAACACTGATAAAAGGTGATTCTGTGGGTAACAGAGCATGGCCTACACTGCCTCCTCACTGACCTTCAATCGAAAAGTCAGGTCTGCATAAGACTTGCTTGAGGACAGCGGTGTAGGCTACCAAACAATGATCCTTAGATAACTGTCCCAAGGTTTCGGCTGTCATCAGGCCACCTGCTGGAAGGCAATGGGAGCAGCTGTTGCACATTAACCGTGTTGAAATTTGTAGGTTGAGTCTGCTTGAGGAAGCTACTTTAGAGTGGTGGAAAAAGCAGCCACCATTTTGCTGTATTGTAGCAAAAATGCTGAGTCACTGTGAGCATAACTCTTAATGGCTTCAGGTGCGTCTCCCACACCATTCTTGCATGCTGACCTTAGGCCGAGAGGGAATTGCTTAATGGCCAATACATCAATACTGAAATATTGAAACTGTGAACTTTATGTGACGTGTTTTGAAAACACTTGGTTGAGGATGGGGAAGAGAAATAAAGTGGAAGTCACCTGAAAATCATGTAGTATTTACTCGGGAATCATGTGGCGGTCACGTGAACACCTTGCGGGATACACATGTGGGTCGTGGAAGACCCCACGGGAATCGTTTATCTACTAGATGACTAGTCTTGTAACTGGGGTGTAGGTTTTCACTCTACTTCTTAGAATGTACCACACTTGAGTGAGGTGAAAAAGTTTTCCACTCGACTTTACCTTGAAAATGAGAGTGGTATGGTGTTGTGTTTTCAAACATTCACTCTACTTCCCTTAATCCAAGCAGAGAACTGGGTCATGCACCATGAACTTCTAACAACATTTTTTTTTCTACGAAGATGGTCTTGTTAATGTGTACCAAGTCTTCTTCCAAAGGTTTTGTTATGAAAATTTAGGCTAAATTCTGTATTCAAAGGTCTCCACTTTACTTCCTGGAAATAGGAACAATGCTTGGCCGTGTTTCCAAGCTCCCCAGTGAAGTTACTGAAAGAAGCTTTCAGGATTTGTGCCATGTTTCTAGCGTCTGCAGTACATTCTCTTACCAGAGGAAAGGCATGGAGCTGTAAGTAGATCACCTTCCAATAACTGGCAAAAGGGAAAATTGTTGACATGGGACCAGGTAGTTCTGAATAGACTGTTAGGAGAACACATTGGCCCAAACTTCTATTGTAAATAATTTAAAGGGATGACAGTCTTGGTGCTATGAAACAGGTCCACCATTCTTCCTTCTCCTAGGAGGTGACATCTTAAATCTGTGGGCCAAGGTCTCCCCAACAGTTTTCAGTAGCAGGAGCCAGGCTAGGTGTGGCTGCCTAGGTCTTCAGTCTGGAATTTGTAACCAATTTGATGGTCTTGGCCTTGTGAGCCTGGGCTTGCCAAGTAGTTCTTTTAGGAGGTCCACGCCTGCTGCTGATTTCCATAGTCTTTGTTCTAGTTTCTCTTCCATAAAGAAGGGTTGTTGTTGTATGGCTAAGACTCCAGACAACATTTCTTCAAAGAGGACAGGCTGAGAACTGTGGGCCCTGGCCACCACTTCAGTCTCTGTTAGAGAAATACAGAACAAAGGCTACCAGACATAATCCTTAGATAACTGGCCTGAGGTTTGAGCTGTCGTCAGGCCACCTGCTGGAAGGCAATGGGAGCGGCTATTGCACATTAACTGTGTTGAAATTTGTAGGCTGAGTCTGCTTGAAGAAGCTACTTTAGAGTGGTGGAAAAAGCAGCCACCATTTTGCTGTATTGTAGCAAAAATGCTGAGTCATTGTGAGCATAACCTTAATGGCTTCAGGCGCTTCTCCCACACCATTCTTGCATGCTGACCTTAGGCTGAGAGGGAATTGCTTAATGGCCAATACATCAATGCTGAAATATTGAAAATGTGCAGTTTATGAGACTGCACATAAAATATGGTGATATTTTAAAATGCTTGGTTGGAGATAGGGGAAGAGAAATAAAGTGGAAGTCACCTGAAAATCATGTAGCATTTACTAGGGAATCATCTGGAGGTCACATGAACAACTCGCCGAATCCACTTGGGGTCATGGGAGACTCTGCAGGAATCGTTTATCTACCAAATGACTAGTCTTGTTACTGTAAGCAGAGGTTTTCACTTTACTTCTTAGAATGTACCACACTTGAGTGTGGGGGAAAAAGTTTTCCACTGGACTTTACATTGAAAATGAGAGCAGCATGGCTATAAACCTTTCCTCTCTGATAACTGGGAAAGAGGAAACTTTCAAACATACGATCTGCTTCCCCTGGTCTAGGCAGAGGCCTGGGTCATGGGCCATGGACTTCCATCGACTCTTTTTTTTCTACCAAGTCGGTCTTGTTAATGTGTGCCAAGTCCTTTACCAATGATTCCATTAAAAAAATTTAGGCTAGATTCTGTGGGCCAAGGCCTCCACTCTACTTTCTGTATATAAGAATAAGGCTTGGCTGTTCTTCCAACTCACCAGTCAAGTTCTTGAAAGAAGAGTCCAGGCTTTGTGTCACATTTCTAAGTGTCCACAGTACATTCTATTACCAGGGGAAAGGCTAGGAGTTGTAGGTTTAGTGATCTCTCAAAAATTAGCAAAAGGGAAAATTGGTGATATGGGACCAAGTAGTTCTGAGCGGTCTGTTAGGAGGACACACGGTTGGTGCCATTGGCCCACATTTCTCTCTTAAATGCTTTAATAGAAGGACCGTTTTGGTGCCGTGAACCGAGTCCCCTGTTCTTCCACCTCCTAGGAGATGACATCTTAAATCTGTGGGCCAAGATCTCTCCAAGATTTTTCAGTAGCTGAGGCCAGGCTGGGTTTTAGGGGCCTACGTCTTCAGCCTGGACCCTGTTACCAATTTGACAGTCTTGGCCTTGTGGACCTGGGGCTGCCAAGTAGTTCCTTTTAGGAGGTCCAAACTTGGTTCCAATTTCCATAGTCTCCGTTCTAGTTTCTCTTCCATAAAGTTGGCTTGTTGCTGTGTGCCTAGGACTCCATGTGACATTTGTTCAGTGAGGACAGGCTTAGAACTGTGGGCCCAAGGCATCCCTTCAGTCTGTTAGGGAAATACAGAAGAAATGCTGGGGGCCCATTTCTCAGCTCTACTTCCTGGAAATAGAAAAAGAGATTGGAACTGCAAACCAAGGTCAGCACTCTGTTTCCTGATTAGAAATCCAGGCAGAAGACAAGGTCCTAGGTCTCGTGTTAAGGTTCTCTAACTTGAGGATGAGCTTGATGGGGTTGTAAAGTCTCTTCTTTCCTAGTTAACAGAGAGGAAAGGTTTATAGCCATGGATCCCAGTCTCACTTGTACTTATTGTTAGGAAAAGACTGGCTTTGTGCCTTGGGCTCGTGTCACCACTCCATCCTTTCAAGGGGAGACAGCATTACTGCCATGAACGGAGGTCTCCATTCTTTCTTTTGTTCAGAGAAGATGGCTTTTTGCGGGGGCCATGCCCTGCACATGAGTTTCTGTTCACAGGGGCTACCTTGGGTGTAGTGTGAGTAGTTGTTTCATCCAGTCTGTTATCAATAACGTGGTCTTGACAATGGAAACCTTGGCCTGCACTCTAGTTCCTGTGAGGAGAGTCCAAGCTTGGTTTCATAGACCTATGTCTCCATTCTAGTTTCCCTTGCATAAAGACAGGCTTGCTTCTGTGGGCCTAGGACTTCACTTGACATTCCTTCAGGAAGGACGGGCTTAGAATCATGGTCCACACCACAAATTCAGCCTCTATTTGGAAAAGACAGAAGAAATGCTGTGGGAAGAGGTCTCAGCTCTATCTTCTGGAAACGGTGCGGTTATTGGAATTGCAAGCCAAACTCATCACTCTCGCTCCTAAGAGAAAATCCAGACATAAAGTCTAGGTTCTATTTCTCCAAAAAAGGTATTTTTACAAGCGGAATGACTGGCCTAATGGTTTAAGGTCTTCAATCTACTGATTTTCCACTAGGACATTCTTACAGGCTTGGTGGCTTTAGACCAGAGCACTATAGTATTTTGGTGGGAGAAGACTAGCTTTGTGTCATATGCCTGAAACTCCAGAATACATCATTTGAAGAGAGGACAGGACCATTACCATAATTGGAGCTTTCCTTTCTTTCCTATAAGAGTAGACAACTTGCCAGTTTTAAGGCTCCAACAGGTTTTCAGTGCCTTAATTGAACGTCACTCAAGAAGGCCGCATGCATTTCACAACACATTTTCTGTTCATTTATAAAGTGTCATTGCTGAGGACACAGATTACAAGCAATTCCTCACCAAAAAGATTTCTTGTCATGTGAAATAATGACACTATAAGCAGTAAACTGTGGACTTTCGTTCCTCTCGGCAAAGGAACTCTGTACAGGACTGCTGTTAAAGATCCTCTCCAGTAAATGACAAGCTAGCTAACACTCTACTAGTGCCTGCTCATGTAGTCTGTTCACATGGTAATTGCTAGATCATGGGTCTGGAAAGAGCATATCCATTCAGCTCTTTGGTACTGAAAAGAGGTCACATCAGAAACAAGGCTACAGTTGCATCAGAATGGCATTTAAATTCACTGTGGTCAAAACTCTTGGCCAAAGACCTTGCTCAAATCAAAATTGATTCACATGAATTATAGCTAAGATCTGCAGTCATCTCCTATATTGTATGTGACTGCTGTCTTCTACGTCTTAGCATTCACCTAATGGACCACAGTATCGTTTATTGAACTATTGGGTTACAGACCACAGCTATTTGGAAAAAATGTATCCTTTGCTTGGCTGTGGACTGTCTCTAAAAGATATGCTTTTCCTATCCTCTCCTCATGACAATAAGGGAACCACTGTCTTGAAAAATCATAACACATTGTATATCGTAACGGAAAGAAGTCGCTTGATAATACACGCTTTCTTCCCAAATGTGACATGCTGATCCCGCTTTGTATGAATATCCAACATGAAAACTGCCAGATTTCTCTAATCACATTCACTCTTTGAACATGTTAGAAGATTGCAAGGTTACATCTGAAAGGTCTGAAATCATGTCACCTCTTGGAACGGTATGGCAGGCAATTCACATGATCTCTTTATCACTTGATATACTGCATCCATTAGGAGTCCAGGCGAAAGAAACACTTTCAGAATTGAAGTTGCTTGATTCATAGCCCATGCTTAGGCATTCTTGCTCAGAGTGATCTCACTTTGGTTAAGCACATTTTAACTTCAGCTTGAAGGCTTGAACACTGTGTTAGAGACTTATATGAAACTCCTTTGGTTGATGGCCTTCAACATCCATATCCTGTCCACAATATATTTACTGTTGACTTATAGAACACTGTTGCTGAGGACAGATTACAAGCAAATCCTTAACAGAAAGTCTTCTCATAGCATTCCACAGTGACACTAACCAAATATATTTTGGATTGCCCTTCTCCTTTGAGAAGGATTTTGTACAGGTCAGATGGCAAAGTGTCACATTTATAAATGACAATCCAGATTATGATTTATCTGTGCCTGCTAAGGCCATCTGCACAGACAGTACCTTCAAGATCATGGATCTCTAAAGAGTGTTTACAACCAGTTCTTTAAATTGAATACAGGTTGCATCATAAACAAATGGCCATTCAGGTCAGGCTGGGGTTGAAGTTCCATCCAGTCAAGAACACTAAGGCAAAGAGTTTGCTCAAATCAAAATGTATTACACGAATTATAGGCAATAACTGTTATCACTTTCTATATATTTTTCACTGCCTCCTTACACTTCACTGCATTCAACCATTGTAGCTACGAATCTCTTTCTGGACTTCTAGGTTACAGAAAAACTGTTTTCCTTACATATTCTGTAGACTCTCCATAAGCGAAATAGATTTTCTATCCCCTCCTCATGACAGCAAATAAGATTGATGTGAACCATCCTACAACATTGTGGAGCACAACGGATGGAAGTATATTCCTCATACACGCTCCATTTCAAAAAGTGGCAGCCTGATTCCGCTCGTACCGATTTCCAATGTGCAAACTGCTATGATTCTCTAATTGCTTTCACACTGCTACGATTCTCTAACTGCTTTCACACTTTGTAGATGTTGCAGGATTCCAAGTATGCATCAGAAAGTGCTGAGGGCAAGTCGACTCATGGAACAATACTGCAGGCAATTGCAATGATCTGTTTATCACTTCCCATAGAAGAAGAATTTGGAGCACAGATCGAAACAGAAGCTTGAAGAATGAAGTTACTCAATTCACAGCAATTAAGTCAACTTCATTGCTCAGAGTGATCTATTGTCCTTCTTCAGGACACGTGGATCTCAGTTTTAAGGCTCCAACAGGTTTTCAGTGCCTTAAAAGAATGGCTCTCAGAGACATCCTTCAACTTCCACATGTATTTCAATACACATTTTCTATTCATTTATGAAACGACACTGCTGAAGACACAGATTACAAGCAATTCCTCACCAAAAAGATTTCTCATTGCATGAAATAATGACACTATAAGAAGTAAACTGTGGACTTTCATTCCTCTTGGCAAAGGAACACGGTACAGGACTGTTGTTAAAGATCCTCTCTAATAAATGACAAGCTAGCAAACACTATACCAGTGCCTGCTCATTCAGTCTGTTCATTTGGTCATGGCGAGACCATGAGTCTCGAAAGAACACATCATTTAGCTCTTTGTACTGCAAAGAGGTCGCATCAGAAACAGGGCTACAGTTGTGTCAGACTGACATTTACATTCACCGTGGTCAAAACACTTGGCCAAAGACCTTACTAAAATCAAAAACGTAATACACGAATGATAGGTAAGAACTGCAGACGCCTCTTTTATTGTGTGTGAGTGCTGTCTTTTACATCTCAGCATTCACCTAATGTACCACAGTGTCGTTTACTGGACTACTGGGTTACAGAACGCAGCTAATCACAAACATGTATCGTTTACTTGGCTGACAATAAGGGAACCACTCTATTGAGAAATCATAACACATTGTACATCGTAACAGAAGCAAGTCTCTTGATAATACACACTTTCTTCCCAAACGTGGCATGCCGCTCCCACTTCGTACAAACATCCCACATGAAAACTACCAAGTTTCTCTAATTGAGTTCAATCTTTGAACACTTTGGAGGGTTGCAATTTTACTTTTGCAAGTGTGGGAGTCAGGAAGCCTCTTGGAGTCAGGAAGCCTCTTGGATACTGCGGGCAATTCAAATGATCACTTGATCACTTGCCATATTGGATGCCTTTGGAATCCAGGCAGAAAGAAATGCTTGCAGAGTTGAAGTTGCTTGATTCATAGCCCATGCTTAGGCATTCTTCCTCAGAGTGATCTCATTTCCTGCTGAAGCACATTTCAGCTCCAGCTGGAAGGCTCCAACATGGTGTTAGAGCCTTAGATGAAACTTCTTTGGGCAATGGCCTGCAACTTCCATATCCAGTGCACATATATCTACTGTTGACTTCTGGAACACTGTTGCCGAGGACACAGATGACAAGCAACTCCTCAACATAGAGTCTTCTCATAGCACTCCACAGTGACACTCACCGAATATACTTTGGACAGCTGTTCTCCCCTGCGAAGGATTTCGTACAGGAAAGATGGTAAAGAGTCACATTTATAAAGGATAATCCAGCTTACAATGGATCTGTGCCTGCTAATGCTGTCTGTACAGAAGGTTCCTTCAAGATCTTGGATGTTTACAACCAGCTCTTTGTACTGAATTCAGGTCACATCATAGATCTCCTTTCGTGGCCAACTGAGTTTTAAGTTCCCTCTGCTCAAGAAGGGCATAGAGTTTGCTCAAATCCAAAATATATTACATGAATTACAGGTAATAATTATAATCATTTCCTATATATTTTTTGTCTGCCACCTTACATTTCACAGCATTCACCCATTGTAGTGACTTCAGAACATTGTGCTCATTACTAAAGTACTGTGTTTCAATGTACAGGAAATCTGTATCCATTAGAAACACTCCATTGCAAACAGCAATGAATCACTTTTTGGAATGCCTGTGTTCTGGACCAAGAAGTCCAATGAATTATTTTTGGGTAATATTCTTAAAGGCTGTATGTCTGATTCGCACTTGGAATGATATATAATGTTACTGTGGTTTTACCCAGCAATTTATGTCATTCACATTGGATTTGAGCATGCTTTTTTCAATTGTGTTCTAGCCCCTGGTGCAGCTGAAAGCCATTCTGTCATGAATGCAGCTCTGTTGATGATATGAGTTGTTTTCAGTACCAGAGAAGAGTTTGGAAACTCTCTTTCGAGATCTAAGCTGTTTGATCTTACATTCGGTACTGATCGTTTCGGCAGACTAAAACTGTCTCGGGTCACCGGTCATTCCCAAAGAGGTTATTTGAAACTAATCTGGAACAGTGCTCCTTTGTCGAGAAGCAATAAGAACACAGTTCCTTGAGTGGATTCTGATTAAGAACCATGACGGAAATTGTTTGTCTTGAGTTTTGCTTGCAACCTGTGTTCTCAGCCATGCCAATCCACCAATGAAAAGTAAGTGTGATTAGGAATTCATAGGGAAATTCAGAGCCTTCTCCTTAAGACATTTCAGACTAGGCACTAACACACTGGTGGAGCCTTAAAGCTGGGTTCCAAAGTGTGCTTAATCATCAAGGTAGATCACTTTGACCAATAATGCTTGAGGAAACGCCTTCGAATTGAGAAACTCTATTCCACCAGCTTCTTTGGTGACATGGTGTTCCCGTTGCATTCTTTATGCAAGTTCTAGGTTTTACACTTGAATAACTTTCAGTAGAGATCTATGCACCAACTAGAAAATCCCTTCCAACATCTACAAAGTGTAAAAGAGATTTGTGATAAACTGTCAGTTTCCTGGAGGTAATTTTGTACCAAGTGGTATTTGGCAAGGAACTGGATCAGATGCTATATGCAGAAGCGACTTCAAAACACTGTGTTCATTACTAAAGTATTGTGTTTCAATTTACAGGAAATCTCTATCCATTAGAAACAGTGTTTCAAATGGTAATTAAACGCTCTTTGGAATGCCTGTATTCTGTACCGAGAAGTTCAATGAATGATTTGCTGTTAGTACTTCTAAGGGCTCCAAGACTGAATCTGCATTCAAAAATGATATCTAGAAAGTTACTGTAATCCTATCTAGTAATTCATGTCATTCATATTGGATTTGAGCATGTTCTTTCTGACAGTGTTCTAGTCCCCAGTACAACTGAAAGCCATTCCCAATGAATGTAGCTCTCTTGATGATATGACTTGTTTTCAGTATCAGAGAAGAGCGTTGGAAACACTGTTTCGACATGAACAGTCTTCGAACATACACACTGTACTCATTGCTTACGCAGGTTCTAAAACAGTGGCAGCTTCCTTGTCATTTGCAGAGCTGTTTCTTGACACTTATCTGGCACATTGTTCCTTTGCCGAGGATCAATGGGAGCACAAGTTCTTGGGTGAGGTATGATTAGGAATCATGCTGGGTATTGTTTCTCTTTTTACCTGCAAACTGTGTTCTTACCAATGCCGATCCAAAATAGAACAGTTAATGTGACTAGGAACTCATACTGAAATTCACTGTCTTCTCCCTAAGAAGGTTCAGAGGAAGCAGTCTTAATCGTCAAATTACATCACTCTGAAAATAATGCTTGAGACAATGCCTTCGATTTGAGAAAATTTATTGCACAGCCTTTTCTGTAGACATGGTGCTCCAGTTGCTTCCTTATGCAAGTTCTAGATTTTAGACTTGAATTAGTTGCAGGAGAGTTCTTAGCGAAGACTGGACAATTCCCTTCAGGGCAGAGAGCTTCTACCTACCAACATCTACAAAGTGTAAAAGAGATTCAAGAGAATTGGCCGTTTCCTGTAGGTAATTTCATACCAAACTGGATTAGGCAGCAATATCTTGAAAGAGAAGATATAGGCTGAAGAGACTTCCAAGACTTTGTCTTTATTAGTATGGAATTCTTTTTCAACGAACAGGAAATTTCTATCCATTAGAAACAGTCAATTTTACATGGTAATGAAACACGCTTTGGAAGGCCTGTGCTCTGTACCAAGAAGTCCAATGAATTATTTGCTGGTAGTATTGATAAGAGCTCTATGTCTGAATCTGTACTCGGAATGCTATATAGAAAGTTACTGTGATCCTATGTAGTATTTCATGTCATTCATATTGGATTTGAGCATGTTCTTTTTGACAGTGTTCTAGTCCCCAGTACAACTGAAAGCCCTTCACAATAAATGTAGCTCTCTTGATGATGTGACTTGTTTTCAGTATCAGAGAAGAGCTATGGAAACACTCTTTCGATATCCACAGTCCTTGAACTTACACACTGTACTCATTGCTTATGCAGGTTCTAAAACAGTGGCAGCTTCCTTGTCATTTGCAAAGCTGTTTTTTGGCACTTATCCAGCATGTTGTTCCTTTGTCAAGGAGCAAAGAGAACACAGGTTCTTGAGTGGGGTGTGATTAGGAACCATAATGGGAATCGTTTCTCTTTTTACCTGCATCCTGTGTTCTTAACAACACCGATCCAAAATTGAACAGTTAACGTGACTGGGAACTCATACTGAAATTCACTGTTTTCTCCCTAAGAAGGTTCAGAGGAAGCATTGACACACTAGTGGAGCCTTCTAGCTGGCTTCCAAAGCAAGCATATTCATCAAGTTATTTCACTCTGACCAATAATGCTTGAGGCAAGGCCTTCAACCTGAGAAACTTTATTGCACATGGTTCTCTGTAGACATGGTGCTCCAGTTGCATCCTTAATGCCAATTCTAGATTTTAGACTTGAATTACTTGCAGTGGCGATCTAAGAGGCAACTAGAAATTTCCCTGCATGGCAGAGCTTTTTCCCTTCCAACAACTACGAAGTGTAAAAGTCATCTGGGTAAACCAGCAGTTTTCTGGAGGTAAATTCATATCAAGCGGGATTAGGCAGCAAAACTCTGGAACATGGTAGATGCTGAACCTACTTCATATCTTTGTGTTCATTACGAAAGTACTGTGTTTAAATGTATAGGAAATCTCTGTCCTTTAGAAACACTCCATTGCAAACGGCAATGAATCACTTTTTGGAATGCCTGTGTTCTCTACCAAGAAGTCCAGTGAATGATTTTTGGTAGTATTGTTATAGGCTGTATGTCTGAATTCGTACTCGAATGATAGATAGAATGTTACTGCGGTTTTATCCAGCAATTTATGTCATTCACATTGGATTTGAGCATGCTGTTTTCCCCAGTGTTCCAGTCCCTGGTGCAGCTGAATGACATTCTGCCATGAATGTAGCTCTGTTGATGATGTGAGTTGTTTTCAGTACCGGAGAAGAGTTTGGAAACTCTCTTTTGGGATCCAAGCTGTTTGATCTTACACTCTGCACTGATTGTTTAGGCAGAGACTAAAACTGTCTTGGCTCCCCGGTCATTCCCAAAGAGGTTATTTGAAACTAATCCGGCACAGTGCCCCTTTGTTGAGAAGCAATGAGAACACAGTTCCTTGAATGGATTATGATTAGGAACCGTGATAGGAATTGTTTGTCTTAAGTTTTGCTTGCAACCTGTGTTCTCAGCCATATCAATCGACCATAGAAAAGTGTGATTAGGAATTCATATGGAAATTCAGGGCCTTCTCCGTAAGACTTTTCAGAGGTGGCCCTGACACACTGGTAGAACCTAAAAGTGTGTTTTCAAAGTGTGCTTAATCGGGGAGTTAGAACACTGTGACCAATAATGCTTTTGGCATTGCATTTGAATTGAGTAACTTGTATTCCACAGCCTCTCTGTAGGCATGTTGCTCCAATTCAACCAGTATGCAGGTTCTAAGTTGGTGACTTGAATTATTTACAGCAGAGTTTCGGAATTCTTTTCATATTTAATTTTGCAGGAAAGACCTATATCTTATTTTAGAATAAAAATTCTAAATCATATTAATTGAAACAGGGAGAGATTTACAACAATAAAGTGACTTAAGTAATCATTATACGTGTGTGTGTGTGTGTATGTGTTTGTACAAATACCTAACCTTTCTTGCAGACTAATACTTTTGGGTTATTATGTTACTTGAAACAACTATACTCCTTTTATTTTTGAATACATGAAATTTGAATCTGTTTTCTGTCATGTAGCTCCTGAAACAATATTTTCATTCTTCAAGGATCATGCCAAAAGTGTACGTTAAATGAACACATTAAGTACTTGATAAGTAAAAGGATTTTCTCTTACATAAGAGATAAGTAAGAAGACAACATTGTCTTTAATTACTTCATATTCTGGCAGAGAAACTATGATGCTTAAGCATAAAAATAAGTAGTAACTCTAAAATAGTATGTGGCTAATTACTATCAGAGAAATATAATCGTGCATGGTTTGAGTTTCAAGAAAATAAATCCTGTGGTGAACTAAATAGCTTCCTGACCTGGGAAGGAAGTGGAAACTTTATTTGAAGCAGAACTGATTTGTTTAATGTAGTTGATTCTGTTTATGGTATGTGGAAGAGGAATGAGAAAAGATTCAGGGAGAAAATTAGAAGACAAAGCTTGGGGAAAGGAAATTACAAGGTGAGATCGGAGGATATGAGTAGCATAGCAGTATTAATGAATTCATAAAAGAGAAATGGGAAACAGATAAGTAAAAGAAACATCATAAAGCAATGTTTCTCAAAATATGTTTTTTTTAATTACCTAATGTTAATCACTTGAGATGCTTATTTAAAAAAGATTTGTTGTACTCCTTTTCCTTAAACCTACAGATTAAAATATCTGGAAATAGAAAAAGGAAATATGAGTATGTAAGATGCTACCTGTTTATTTTCAGTTTTAGTTTTTTTTTCACAATTCTTTGAAATACAAATGCAGAGATAATGTGCTTGTAGATATAGATGATAGATAGATAGATAGATAGATAGATAGATAGATAGATAGATAGATAGATAGATAGATAATAGGTAAATTGACAGACATAGACAAGGATAAATTCATTTCGAGTGATTGGTTCACATGATTACAGAGACTCAAGAAGTGCCATGACCATGATTGGCTGTCTGCAAGTTGGAGGCCCAAGAAATTTGGTGGTATAATTTCAGTCTGAGTCCAATGGCCTGTGAACCAGGAGAGTGAATGGAAATGGTGTAGCCCTAGCCTTTGTGAATGCCCAAGAACCAGGATCACCAATGTCAGAGAGCAAAAGATGGTCAAACTTGAGCAGAAATCACATTTTGTTTCTCTACCTTTTTGTACTTACTATTCAGGCACTCAACAAATTGGATGATGCCCACCCACATTGGTGAGGGTAACCTTCTCCACACAGTCTACTAATTAAAATCCCAAATACCCTCACAATGCACTCAAAAATAAGATTTCCCCAGCTATCTGGGCTTCCCTTAGTTCAGTCAAGTCAACACATAAAATTAATCATTCTAGCCAATGAGATGGGGGAAAATATAGGACATATACAAAAGAAAAGTTGATAGGAATCAATGACTGACAATGAAGAGAAAGGAATAAAACAAAGATAATTTTATACTTTGGATCCTATGTGACATAAATCAAATCAAGAAAATAGTTGGAAATAAACTGAAAATTCAAAAGAGTTTTGAGACTTGGTGTATAGATTTTGGAAGAAATCATACAGAATGCTTACTTAAGCCGAAAGATTGCTATGCAAAGTGTCACTAGCATCGCATGGTATAAACATGAAGTTTAATTGGGGAAATCAGGTAGAAAGGGCATCACAGAAAAGACAGCATCTCTCTAGTTTCTCTAATCCATAGAGAGAAGAACCTAATTGGTACATACCTGATCACACCATAAGAAGAGCTAAAAGCAACGTACTTACAGTAGGACTACTCTACATATTAAAAGAGAATTTGGAAGCGAGGTAAGGAAAATGCATTGGCCATGTAACAGTGGGAGCTTCCTGGTCAAGGAAACATATCCTACAGCAGGGGAGCTTGTACCAGTGAGAGGCAATTTAGCTCCATTGACCCAACTCTGATCCAGTGAGCTACTTACATGTTTATCTAAGAGAAGAATTAATGAGACTCCAGGGCCATCTAACTCTCTCTTTGAGAGACTGGCATGAGAAAGGAGGAAAAGACTGAGTGAGTTTGGAGAAGCCCTCCATTTAGCAAATGAGAGAAAGAAACAGCCACTGAAGAGACCATGGAAAAGAGCAGTCACTGCGTGTAATGATGGCCTGTTAGGCAAAGGAGAGGAGGAATTTCAAGAGCGGTAGAGGATAGTGAAAACATCAAACATTACTGATGTTCAAGAAAATGTATGACTAAAAAAAATATTAATGACAGTCTGACCATGCAGTAACTACTTAATGGCAAATAGTGACAACTTTTCTGTGGAAGAAGTAGGAAATTACAGTAGGTAAAGGATTTCTTGCTTTTATCTACACAAGACACAATTAACAACTTAGTGTGTTCTTCAATATTTCCTGATTTTTAATTTTTATATTTTTGAGGCCTGCATTTCAGTTGAATTTACATATTATATAAATCCAAAAGCACAAACCGAGAATTTTGTGTTTCAGAGATAGGAAACATAAATTTAGTTATTATTGTTATTTTATTATTATTAATTTATTTTTTGCCTACGGTACCCAGTCTTCCTAGGTGGTCTCCCATCCAAGAGTTTATCATTCTTTTTCATCGTTATTCAAAACATGTCTTCTTCCAAAGCTAATTCATTTTTTATCCTCAGGAACTTTTATGAGTTCAATTAATCAATCTTGTTCCTGTTTTTCTCCCTCTTGATATCTTGTATCTGATTAGTTCTCTATGTAATATCTTGAAAATAATTGCAGACAAGAATCGAAGAGAAAATATTATTTTAATGCTGTCATTTTCAGTTTTCAAAGTCAAGTCTGTTATTAATTTACAGTATATGATTTCTGTCAAGATTCCTTGACAGATTGCTATGTTTATGTTTATTAAAATGAACAAGGCAGTGGATACCATAGCCAGTCCAGTATCTCAATTTAACTAATGGAAGATTCCTATTAGATGATATTTCTTAAATGTTAAAATTAAAGGACAAGAGGTAAAGAGAAATGATATAAAATATATAATTTACAAAAAGGTGTTATAATGCGGATGATTTACCAATGGCAAAACTCAAATAAACATTACCCCAATAAAATAATAAAAAAAGACTAAAAATTTAATGTAAAACTGTTCAAATTTTCTGACTTTGGCATCAGATGGGACTGGGTTCCATACACATTTTGATTTTTACTAACCTTTCTAAGCTTTAGAATCTCCGACATTATATATAAGGATAAATGTTACCACACCTCTTAAGGTGTTTGAAAATGTCAAGTAAAATTATATTTGAAATGTACTTAACTAATTAGAATGACACCCAAATTAAAAAGCTATAATCTTTATTACTATTATTTTCATTATTATTACTAGCTATGATATGTTTGAGTGACATTTAAAAACAGAGCAATCACATACTAAAAATGCTTCATTTATTCCTCTTAATTATTGTAGATAGGATTCCATGTGTTTTCTCTAAGTTCTTTGCATAACTAATGGTTGTAGTTTAGGACATATTAGAAAAGCAGTCATTCCTTTCAGAGTCTTTAAATTTGAGTACCCTGATCTCTATGGATGATCAGACAATGTATGAACAAAAGCACAAAATTAATGCTCATAATAATATAGTCATCTATAGTGTATGAACAAAAGCACAAAATTAATGCTCATAATAATATAGTCATCTATTTTGAAAAGGAGAAAATGTGAAAGATATAATAATTGATTAAATTTTGATCACTAAGTGGAAAAATTGTATTTTATAATGTCATTGGTACTTTGGGAGAGAATACGCATAGTCTTTCTGTAGGTGGGAAGATATGGCCCCTAGTCTCTGATACAGACTAAATTTGTCATATCCAACTGTACTAGGAATGGTTATTTGGTTGAAAGCATACAAAAAAGAATGTATCAAAAGTATATTTGGTGGCTTGCACAAAGGAAAAGTTGAATAGAGTCTAACGAAAGACAAAAAAAATAAAACAAGATAAGCTTTAGCAACCTTAGTCAGAAACTCAGAACACTGCTTTCAGTGGTGGTGGGGACAATGCCATTATGACACCTGGGATCACGTGCCTAAAGCACAGAATGAAAGTATCTGAGGGAATGCATTGATTAACCTGGATTAAGACATACATGTACCCTTGGCCAAGGATGTAGTGCAGAGCACTGTGATTGACAGTTTGACTAAGAACATATGGCATATTGAGGGAGGAAAAACATGGAGTTGAGAGTCCAAACTGAGGAAGTGATGTTTGGCAGATAAACCAAAAAATTCTGCTATACCTTTTCAAAAACCAATGTAGACCTTAAATGTGGTTGACTGCAATATTTAAGTGGGAAGTGTGGGGACAGACAAATTTAAAAAGTGAAATGTGGTTGAATGAAATATTTAGGTGGCCAGTGTGGAGACAGGTGTAGAGTAGCATATTACTTAAAAGTTATAGTGCTAGATTTCACTTTCTATCATAATGAAAATTTAGATTGTTAGGGAGGCTTCATCACATAGGCATGATTGATTATTAACTCCGTTTTCAGCAATTTTCCCTCTCCAGAGTTGGGTATAGAAATGAAGGTTTAAAGCTTCTAAATCATGACTTGTTCTTTCTGTAACCAGCACCCTTCCTGAAGCCCACCAATGGTCACCTCATTAGAATCAAAGATATTCCTATCACCAAGGAAATTCCATGGGATTTAGGAGCTCAGTATCAGATGATCCTATCACTCAGGAAATTAGAAAGATCTTAAGAGCTATGTATTAGGAACTGGGGTCACAGCCTAAAAGTCAAAACAAAATATTCTCCTGTCACCCCTATTTACGAGGTGCGTGAGAAGCTCTGTGTCAGGAATCAGGACACTAATCCTTTTGGACCAGGACCTCTCCCTTATGATGTCTTTTAATCTTAATTACTTTATAGTCTCAAGAAAGAAGGCCATAATATTTCTTTCTGATTGTGTGTGTATGTGTGCATGTATTTAGTGGTATGTATGACATTTCAAGACTGCCTACATTATATGAGTCACTACAGTCAAAGAACCTTTTCAAGGGCTTACTAAATTGCATATCCAAGATCCAATCTTTTGTTGTTGCTATTGGCTCGTATTTTTTTTTTAATGTATTTTACCAAATTTAACAATCATTGCTTCTATATAAACAAAACAGCTTTGGACTTAAAATATACTTTTGTTTTTAATTATATGTCGGAAAGACACAGCTTATTTAATGGTTTATTTGACCATTTTTTTTGTCTCAGCTAATGTTCTGCATTTTCAAATAAAACAATTCTTAATACGCTTGTAATTTCACATCTACTAGTTTATACTGTGTGTCTGTTTTCTTCAAAGACGGTTTACTTATTAAAATGAGTTTTCTGTAAATTTGTAGTTACCACGTAAACAAAAGAATGAATATTTAAAAAGGCATTTTTGCCATGTTTACCAATAGTGTTTATTACTATTGAAATTCTTCTATTTACAATAAAAATATATTTATTTTCTACTACATTATTTGATATTTCCAATAAAATACTTCATAGGAAAAAAAATTTTTTATACTCAGTACTAGGATTTTTTAAATTTTTCATGGCATTGCTATTCTTCCTTTTTCTCATAATAATGATAATGATAATGATGATGATGATGATGATGATATTACTAATAGTTTCTCTCCACCTTGAGAGTCAGTAAGCTCCTCTGTGTCATATTTGAAATAATGAAGCTACCATATATTTAATGGCTTACATGTATTTGCTCATTTAATCTATTTAGATATATACACACACACACACATATATATATACATATATGTATATATATACTTTAGCTCAAAATGGGTTAATGACGTATGTGATATCACACAGTATATATGGGAAATTATTGGTATTTGACCTAGGCTCTGGCTCAATAGTTTTTGCTTACTTATTTTTGTTGTTGCCTATAAGTGAGAGCATACAGTGCTTACTTTTCATTCTCAGTCTTATTTCTCTTAGCACAGTGCCCTCTAGGTTCATCAATGTGGCCCTTCCTGCCTTTCATTTTCTAGATTACGTACTGTATCTTTAAGACATTCTTTTGTTTTGTGATTATATCTGACATCTGATAACTAGAGGACATTTCTTAAAGTGGATAAAGGTGAATTCAAGAAAATAGAAGGACATTCTTTTTTACACAGTTCAGCAGCAAAGATTAATGATTTAATTCTAATAAAATTTAATTATACAAATTAAATATTTAGTTAAATATTTTTAGAATCAAGAGGAAAAACTAACACAATCCAAATTGAAAAGAAGTTAAAGAAATGAAGAGCAAATAATTTTAAAAACTAAGATAAGAACATAAGTTAAATATATATGTATTTATTATTATTATGTTATTATGCATATCAAGTGAATGCATATCAAGATGCCCAAATTGGGCAGATGAAGTTATAAAGAATTTAGATAGATATTTAAGTACATACTATAATTATCTTTCCATAATTGTACTTGTTTTCATAATTTATGGCATGGAAATTCTATCATAATTTTTATTCCATGGTTTATTTAAAGGTAAGTTAAATTTGACTATATTCTATATTAGTCTCATAAAAATATGGACTGAAACATAATTGATATAGAAGCATGATATCTTATATTGTAATAAAGTTGCTTGTTAGATGAATAGATGATAAAAAAGCTTGAAAAACATTTCAATTGTTAAAGAAGGATAAATTATTTTCTAGGAAATTTAGAATCATTGACTATCAATAGTGTAAATATTCATCTAGATGTTTCTATAGATGTTAATTTTAGAGATTTTTAATAACTGCAAAATTGAAATTTTAAATAATTATTTTACTGTACTCTCTCTGGAGTTTATAGAATGCATATATATGCATTTTATAATAATATCTTTATTGTTCCTTGTAGCCAAAATGTGGAAACACCTGCAATGCCCTTCAATAGATGATTGGCTAAAGAAGATGTGGTACATATATACAGTGGAATAGTATTCAGCTAATAAGAAAAGTTGAAATACTGCCATTTGCAAAAACTTGGATGGACCTTAAGATAATCATGCTAAGCGAAATAAGACAGACAGAAAAGCTGAGAACCATATTATTTCACTCTTGTAGGATGTAAATCTGAAAGCAAAAAATGAACAAGACAAACAAACAAAACTGATATACACAGACAACAGGTTCATGGTTACTAGCAGGAAGGGGGCATATGGTAAAATATGGTAGAATATGGTAAAGGAGCGCAAATTTATGGTGACAGAAGATGTGACTTTGGGTGGTAAACACAATGCAATATACGGGTAATAGATTACCCAATTGTACATTGAAACCTATATAACCTTATGAACCGAGGTCACCCAATAAATCTAATTTAAAAAAGAATAAAATATATATGTATATATGTTGTTTATGGCAGTTTCTATTAATAAGGTGTTTCTATATTTGTGTCACTTTTGTGTACTTGGTAATGTGTGCAAAATTTTTGTAAACTTAAATGGTTGAGTTGTATCATTAAAATTATTAAAATGTAATACTGAGGTGCCTATTAAATCAAGTAAAGTGAATTACCAGGTCATCGTAATTAAAAGAAATAGAAATTTAACATTATTGTGCCAGAAGCATCATTATCATGTCCTTTGTGGATTTTGTGGTATTAGACATGTCATTTAAGGATGACTTTTTTTGATTTAAGTGATTTGCATTGTTTCAGAAAAAATAAAGTACCATTAGTATTCACTCCAGAGCATTTTTTAGAATAAATAACCACCAATAAAAGTATATTATTTCCTATTCTCTTGGTAATATGCTAAAAGCATATATCGAGATTCAGGATGAAAATGATCATCCTCCAGTGTTTCAGAAAAAATTCTACATTGGAGGTGTATCTGAAGATGCAAAAATGTTTGCTTCTGTGCTAAGAGTTAAAGTATGAGACAGTTCATTAAGATACAAAACTAAAGTAAAAGTGAAGCGCTTATTTTGCAGATAAATATATCCATGTTGTTTGATTTGATTGAGTACTTATTCCTGCTTAAACCAAATCTTAAACTTGGAGGCATATGAGTTTAATGAACCAAATAAATACATGTTAATTATGAGGTGAATACTAAACAAATTTTGGGGTTTTATTTTTACTACAAAAATAAGAGCAAATTATTTATGATGTATTATGCTGAATATGATATTAAAAATGTACATTTTCCTCATAGATTCATATGCTTCTAAAATATTTTATTTAGGATAACTCCAAAAGTTCTCATGATGGAGTTTCTAGTGGCAGATATAAAGTTGTCATATTCTAATAGAAGAAATAATGTAATAAATTCTGAAATTCTTTTTTCTGCAATAATTTTTAAAATTCAAAATGCTAGCTATATGAATGTAAAATAGAACCACCAATTTTAGTACTTTACTAAAATTTTAAAAACTCAGGTATATCAGAAATAGTTGCTAACCAACAGAATTTTTAAAAATCCCAGTCCAAGACTAAAGTTGCTAATTTTTCATTTTTTCCTATTATTTCTTATCAACTAAGTTTAAGAATTTTTGATGCTTGAAGGTACATAAAGTTGCAATGGTTTTATTACTAAGAAATAAATTTATAATACTGTTTGCAGTTGGGGTAAAAGTTTAGAAATTAGTGCATTTTAGATTACAGTTCTTTTTAAAAAGTATTTAAATACTTTTTAAAAATCACTATTAACGTACACACAGAAAACCAAAATTTCCCTGAGCAAAATCAATCGATTGCCTATAGTTTTGCACATGAACATTTGCCTTTTATTCCCTATTACCAGAGCTCTTCTTACACATAATTTTATCACCTTAAACACTCTGAGAGAGAGAAAAATCAACGAAGCAGATAAAGCTTGCAAATTGCTTGTTGTTGTGTGTACCATAGAGCTCTTCCACACTGCCAAATATTGACTTCTGATTTGAATCACCAGTTATAATTAAAAGTGGTCCACAAATTTAAATCAATTACATTACAATTCACAAGTAACAATTCTTTGGAATTGAATTTTATCTCAGTTTATATTTTAATACTATTAATTATTGATGGATACAGTTCATTTCTTTAATCAGTAAATATTTTTGAGTACTTAAAATGTAGACTCTTCTAGAAGTTGGTCTGGCTTCAAGTAAGTTTTCAGGGTTAGAGGAATCTCATAATAGAAATGAAATTTCCCCTATACAGAGAGATATTTACTTTTATAATGGCCGGATATACAGTAATTCTTAAGATAAGTATGCATTAGATTCTCTTTGGTCTCTATGACAGTTGTCATAGTTGAAACAGACTCCTTTTGTTATTTCATTATCTCTTCTGACCAGTCTTTACTTGAATCATTTAATTAGGTTAAATGGAGGATCGACACATTATTTGCTTTATCTGTCATTAAATGAACATCTACATTTTCCAGGATGCACTGAGTTCCTATTCAAACTTTTGAAAGACTATAACTCTTCAGACTGTATAGTATTTATTTATATTATTATTAATTATATTATTAATTAATATCTTATGCAATTGTAAACAACATACACATTATGTAGAAACATATGCACAACACACAATTCCAAAATTGTAACAAATATTTATTTTTATGCATCATTATTGTTGTATTTGGTTCCTTCATTTTTCCTTTTCAAAAAAAAAGGAAATATCAGTAATTTCAGTGCCTTAAAATTTGCATGCCCTTATAATTTATTTATTTTTCCTCACTTCCCTTTTCTTGAAACAAATTTCTTAAGGAGTTAATGGTTAATGGCATTTTCTTTATCTTTTGTTATTGAAACACCTCTTCTTTCTCAAAATTATCTCCAGATGGCTTAGATATCTTTTTCAATGAACTGAGTTCCTGTGTGAGTTCAAGTATTAGCCCCTCCTCTGTCATAAATAAGCATTAATTTCAAATTATTACTATTCAGGCAATAAAGAAGATTCTCTATATCTATATTCAATCTCATATCTTAATTTAAACCATTTTCCTCAATTTGATTTCCACTGGAAGTAGAGGAAAAGGAGGTACTCTTACTCATCAAACTTCTGTTCTTAGAGTCATATCATATAAAGGATGACATATACCAAAGAGATCGTTTAGCTGAGAATCTGTAATAAAAAACAGATTAACAAGAGGAAAACAAACACAAATTTATTAACATGTATTCTTTATGTATCCATGGGAAATACCTAGGAAAAATGAGCAACTCAAAAAGGTGGCTTTAGAATTCAAGACTTAATATTATCTTATTAGGGAAAGGAAAGGGGGGCTGTATGAGCCTCTTAAGAGAGAAAACGGCTCTTTGGATAGATAAATGGGTTCTTAAAGAATAGATGGAAGATCTGATAGTTTGTGACAAAGTTTGTCTGGGTCTCTTGTCCAGTGATAAGAATCAGTCTTTGTTGGTTGATGAAGCTCCTAGGGAGAGAGGATCTATGACAATTGAATTCCTTTGTGGGGATCTGTCTTTAGGTAGATAAGGGGGATTCAGTGAAAACTTCTCCTCGAATTTGCTGTTTTTAAATTGCTTACTGCTCAAAGTAATCAATATACCAAAGTGGCATATTTTGGGGTGGCATGACCTATACTTCTGCTATTGTAATTTAGGGTGGCATATTCTGCTACCCTTCATTTGAAATTGAGTTAAACTCTTTCGTTAAGACAAATTTGACAATGCTTTTCTTTTTATTATTAGAAGGTATCTTGACAAGGACTGGGCTTAGTGGGAAAAAGAACACTTTTTACCTTGCAGTGTCTGCCACTGATGTGGAAGAAAAAAAATGTTAGTAACCATGTAGCTGCTGACCTGATGGAAATATTACCTGGAGTATTTCATACTAGTTTAAAATATCCTATAACATATGGCACTCCTCTACATTGTAATCATATGTAAATAAAGGTATACTATAACTCTCAAGGTTTTCTTATTCATTTTTGTCTCCACATAAATTAATATTTATTAAATCTATTAAATTTATCTTCATCATTATATATTAATATATATTAATACATATATCAATATATATTAACATTCTATATTAATATCTTTTCAATGTCTTCATCTTTATTTTCCCCAGAACTCTTTTTGTAAATGATTATGAATACTTTGAGTTTAATTTATATATTTCGACATACTAATACTACTTTTTAACTTTAATCTCCTAATGTCCTGTGTTAGTACTTAGGGCAGGTCTGTTCTCTAACAATTAGACATGAACATGAGATTTAAAAAGCGAATATTTTGTTAGATGATATTCCTGTATGAGAGAGATGATTAGGAAGCAGGGTCAACCTTCAAACGACATGCCTTCTAATCCCAACTGAAAAAGAGGGCAAGTAAAATACTAGCCTACTGTGTCTTTTAAGTGACTACTCTGTCATTTAAGTGAGTTTCTGCATGATGGTCAGGGAGTCCTCAATTCATAGTGAGATAGCAGATAAATCATGTGTCTCCCAGGAAGGGACCTCTGCATTTGGCATCTCTGCATTTCTTATTCGTTATATGTAAGCAGCCCTTTGGAAGCATGAGCTTTACATAAACTCAGCGATGGGCTTCCGAGGACAGGGACCTTGGTCAATACGCTTCCTATAGCTGGAGATCTGTGAGGCATAATCTCATTGTTACCATATGATCATACCTGCTGAGAGGTTTTTGGGAAATTGCTCACTTAGATCTTTTGGAAAATAGATATACTGTCATAATCAGAAAATACATTTTGTATATCTTTTGTTTAATCCAAATAGAAATATCAAAGTTCTAATAGTAATTCAAACACATAATATTACTTTAGAATAAAGGGACTCTTGCAGGATGAGTTGGCATTTGGAAGACTGACATTCATTCGCCCTCCATGTCACAATGAAGGACTAAGACTCATACACAATGAGATTCATTTGTCATCTATTTTAGACGTGAATATCATGGACAGGTCAGTACATCTGAAACAGATCATAGACTCTAAATCTGAATATTGATTTTGAATGGGAAATGCAGTTTCTCACACTGTTTACCCAAAATTTTGTTAAAGACAGTTGTTTACAACTTCTACAAACAAATGTGCTAGCAATATAGACATACATTTAATATTTATTTAAAATGGAAATGTATCAACATTGATCATTAAACTATTAAACTTTGCATAGTTCAAGGCCACATTTATGTTCATTCTGAAGGATTTGTATATTTTAAAATGCATTTTCTATAAAAAGAATCTCAAAATTGTTATTTTATATATAGATAAGAGGAAATGTACTGAACATATTTTTATTAACCTCGAAAAAGTTATTTTGCTAATTTTTAGAAAAAATGTTCTGTCGTTTTTAATTTCTAACATTATTCAAAGTTAATACATCAAAACCAAAATAAGAACACTATACGTTAAAATATCTTAATACTTTTTAAAAATTCAAATCTCCTTGAAGAAGAAAATTATTTTATCAGTTCCCTATTCAAGTAAAAATTTCAACCTTTGCTTATTAATGTGAATTGGTCTTGTAACAAATGAAAAAGGAAAAATTTTATACAGTTTATATTTAAAAATATGTGTTTTGAATCACTTTCTATTGAAGAATAAAAATAGAGTTGATTTTGTAAGAACTATAAAGGAATAACAGTCCACCTGCTGATATGCAAACACAGAGAAACAAACATAATTAAAAATCCAGAAATTCATGTTTAGAGACTATGAGAAATGAAAACAATTTTATAACAAAGGCCAAGGAAATGGCAAAAGAGTAGCTCTAGTTAACATCTCATTATTCAAGAGATTTAAAATTACCCTATACAGTGAGGAACATTGCCATCATTCTTATACAAACCACACATGTTTGGACTTAGGGATTTTTACTGAGTAAGTACAATATTTCAGGGAGAACTATTGGTCTTGATTTTAAAGAATAAAAAAAGCTATCTGTAAACTATTACTATAATATAAAATAACTCTACACGCAGAGTGCATCACTGTTTACTAAGATTGTTTTCTATTTTAATTTAGATTTAGATTTATTATCCAATATGAGAGATGACCTTACCTGAAGATAATCTTTTCTGTGTTTTTAGGGCACTTCCAAAATCTTGCTGTGGAAATAGGAAACTGCCTTTTTAACTATTGAAAGAGTGATGTTTTACAAATAATATTGCTAGGTCTGGCCTCATGAACCTACTAAATCAAGATCTTTAAGTATGATCCAAAAAATCTGAAAATTTTAATAAGTTCTTCAGCTAATTCTTATGGTTTTAAATTTTGACAGCCAATGACTAAGAGAGAGTAGATAAACTCTATTCAGAACAATGAATGAAAGAAACAAATACATAGACATCCTTAATTACAGATGTAGTTTTATGGGCTTGAGGAATGGTGTATATCTCCAGGGCTTCCATTTTCCTGTCCTCAAGATGAGAAAACTACATGGCTCTTAATCAAAACAAAACTCTTAACAACAGTAAAGACAGTTTGGAAAGGATGTAAAAAGCAGTGTCTAAGCATTTGATCCTTTCTTAATTTTCTTTTCTACAATCCATCTTAAGAATTCTGAGAGAGTCAGAATCTCTTTTCTGCTCTATGTCGAAATAGTTTTCTCAGTGAAAAGTGTAAAATTAAATCACCCTTATGAAATTACTCCAAGATTACAAATAATAGCAGTTCTAGTTGGTATATTTTTTTTTTCATTTTCATTATATTACCTCACAATAGATAAGGAAACCATTTCTTAATTGATACTGATTTCTGAATTTATTGAATGCTAACATGTGAAACTAAATTAGATTTTTCTCTCAGTAGAAGGAAAGTGATAGAGCCCAATTGAATCCCAGTGTCACTTAATAGCATCTATTTACAAGCACTTTTATATCCTAAACCACATGGCATGTAAAATAATTATGTGACACATATAACATTTACTTTTCTTGTTACTTCATGAACCTAACAATAAAGCAGATTTTAAATTGTAGGATAATTCTGACATCTATATCTAAAATGTCAAACCTGGGTGTAACATTACAAAATTACAAATTCCGTTATTTTAGTACAGCCATTATTCAGAGGACAGAGATGTTAAAAATAATTTAATTGAAAGAAATTTATTGTAGTATATATTTTCAAATAATAATAATCAATTGAAATTTTAAATGGCTATGAATTAATTTTTACATCTGTGATAAAATTATGTGGTACTATTCTGCATATAAATTCTGTAGCAATTAAAGTTTCTGAGTTGTACTTTAAATACAAAGATTTACTTATATATAAAAGATTTGGAGTCATTTTGATCAATTTTCTTCTTCCAAAAATGCAGCTGTTTGTAGTAAATTCTTACGATGTTTTATGATTCAGTAATAAAAATATCAAGCCATAAATGGTATGGGGGAAGCTAAAGTATATATTGTTAAGAAAAGAAGCCAATCCAAAAATACTACCTCCTTACTATATGATTTAAACTATTTACATTCTGGAAAAGGCAAAAGCATACAGACAAGAAAACGATCAATGGTGGCAGATTCTGGGGATGCAAACAATGAATGGATGAACGGGAGATTTTATTTGGTCGTAGAAAATGCCCTCCCTGTATGATATAGTAATTGTGAACAAATGACATTATACATGTGTGTAAACTCAGTAGCATTTACAATACAAAGAATGAAGCCTCTTATAAATTGTGGACTTTAGTTAATAATGTATCAATATTGGTTCATCAAGTGTACCAAATGGACCATATTAATGCAAGACATAAATAATAGGAGAAACTGGAGATAGGTGATGCACATGGAACTGCATACTGTGCTCAATTTTTCTTGAAAGTGAAAAGTACTCTAAAACATAAAGTTTATTAACTTTCGAAAATATGCAACTGTTTTACATGCGAAATTTAGGGGTGGTAAGGACAGTGCAAACAGTAAGATAATGAAGTAATAACATTTAAATTTGATATCTGTTAAATCTGAGGGCTTTAATTGAATTATTATCTAGTCTCTATTTAAGTATTAATTTAGAAAGTGATAAATTTCAGTCAAAATTTGCGGTTTTTGTTTAAAATGGCCAATAATGCCCTTAGTGTTGCTCTTGGAGGAAAAATAGGAGCTAGTGCTGCCATTAGGAATATGTCAGGAACATGGGCATGAAACACATCTTAGATAAGCTTTGTGAAAAAGCTTCTGCTGAAGAACTTTCTGGAGGACATTTTTAAAATATGAAATCATCTGTCTCTTCAATGTTCTAGGTCCATATTTGTTAAAGATATAACCATTTCTTCAAGCATGATCTTAGCAGTCTTTTTCTGGACAGTGGGAATCCAGTTGACCTCTCGAATCTTAAGCTTCATCACTACAGCTATATAGTTCCACTACCTGCCTCTTTTATTGTAAAAATTTGTTCTCAATTATATCAGTAATAAATCTAGTTTTAGAAAATAGAATTCTTAAATTTCACACTGCAGCTACTTGTTTTAAAATAGGTGTTAAAAAGTCAATTGGAAGGTTAATGATGCACTGTTTATTATCAAATGATGTATTACAAATATATGAATTAACAGCAAGAGAAAGATATGTTTTATTAAGACCTTTTGAGAAATCCTTTATTGGGCTATAATTTTAGGCTTCTAAAATTAATGAATAGATTTGGATTGTACCCAACAGAAAGAAAAGAGGAAATGGTATATTTAATCTTATTACATCGAACTGAGAATGGTGGAACTGGGAAATTCTTTTAAGATAGTTTATTTACTCTAAGTCTTATAAACTGTCAGTCAGCTCATAGATCAAGCCCATAGATCAAACAAGTCAGATGATGCTTTAAAAAGAAAACTTCCATTGCTTGCCAAATGTAAAAGGTTATGCAATTCACATACATTTTTGAATTTACTTTCTACTTTAAGATCTCACTGAACATGCATTATTGCATAGTAGTTACCCTTATTAAGTAGAACATGCAGTGTCCAATTGTTTATTTCCACCACTTTTCCTATGAATGTTCAGTTCATTCTATTCAATTTTGTTATCTTTCTATCCTCTCTGCCATTTGATTTTATGGATCATGATTTCTTTTTGCTTCATTTGTATTTAAATTATATTTGTCTCCTAAAGGAATATGTAATTTGCCCCATCATGTAACAGTTCCTTTCCAGGGCATAAAACAAAATAAAATGGTTCCTGCCTGGCAACAAGTGGAACAGAATTAAAATTTAAAGTAAATAAATAAGTCTTTTATCTACATAAACATGTAGGGATTTAATTTCTGACTCAAAATTATGAATGTTTATGTCATGTTAACATAAAACTTGGACGGTGTTAAAAGGACAATGGACAAAAGAATTAATATGGGAATATCCTCTCTATTTACTACGGGTTAAGGCTGATAACTTACAGCTAAATCTACCAAATTGATTTTCATTGGTCAGTCGTTTTAATTGCTAGAAGAGAGAGAAAAAAGTAAAGTGGTAATTTCCCTCTTCAGCCTTTAATACAAGATTTAATATTAGTTAAAATTATAGCTCTTAGTATATATCCAAAAGATTAAAAGTGGGGCTTGAACAAGCATATGCATGCCAATATTCATGGCATTATTATTCACTGTAACTTAAAGTGTGAAAACATCCATTAACAGATGAATGGACAAAAAAAGGTGACATATACATACAATGGAGTGTTGTTCAGTCTTAAAAATATATATGTTAAGTGAAGTCAGTCAGACAGAGGACAAATACTATATGATTTGAGGTTCCTAGAGTAGTCCAATTCATAGAGACAGAAAACAGAATAGTGGTTACCAGGGGCTATGGAGGGTGGATCGATGAGTTATTGTTTAATGGTCACGTAGTTTCAATTTGGGAGGATGAAAAAGTACTAGATATAAGTGGTGGTGACAGTTTCAGAACAGAGTGAATGTACCTAATGTGACTGAATTGTACACCCTAAATGGTTAAAATGATAACTTTCGTGTGATGTATATTTTGGTACAGTAAAAGAAAAATTCCAAAGGTGGGGAGGAATATCATCAATAATGTTAGAGCATGAAAACCATTGTTTTCAAAGCTGTTATTCATCAGTGGTATTTATTTTTCCTAATTTGGTTTGAGTATGAATCTTATATTCACATTCTGAAGCAAAGATTTGTAATACTGTATTGATATCTTTTGATTATATAACTGAGGTTTTGAACATTTATTCTCCAACCCATCATCAGTGATACCAGTACCAGTTACAAAAATTTGGCAGTGATGCTCACTGTGGGGCCATACCTCCACTTCTCAGCCTAAAAGGAGCATATGTCAGAATTCCCCAGAAGAATCTAATTTACCCTTCTCTGAGAGCAGGCCATTAGTTGAATAACACTAATTGAAGTCTCCTATTCCAATGAGAAATGACTGATAGATTTGGTTACATCAGAATAATAGACTACTGTGATAAGGACTTTATAAATAATTAAGGGACAAATAAGAAACTAAAAGCAAATATTTACAACATATACATATATTTACAACATATATATATTTATATATAATTTTTTTTTTTTTTACTGAGAAAAACAGTGTCCAGAAGTAGAAAGAATTTTTTGAAAGCAACTATTTGGCCAACATAAACAAAATTTAAAAAGTCATGTACCTTTGTCATATTACTCACAATTTTCTGCGTGGGTTAAAAAAGATTGAACTTAACCTTTAAGTTCCTCTTGGGCCTTTGAGAAATAGTCATCAATATATATACCTTATCAATAGCAATAGCAGCCATTTATTTACCCTTATTACTTGTTGAACTGTAAAAAATCTACTTATTTTAGCCTACAGAAATTATTTAAGTAGATAAGCAAAAAAATCAAACCAACAAATAAAGGAAACATCTAATTACAAGTTAATTGCAATGATTTCTAATTGTATTGTTGTAAGAACAAAGATTAGTAAAGTTGGGTAACTTTCCAAGTATCATTCAGCCAGGGAAGACAGAATTCAAAGTTAGATTTATCATAGTTCAAGGCCTTTTCTTGTAATATCTATACCATTTGTTGCTTCTCATGGAAAGGGAGTATTGGAACCATAGCAGAAATAGAATGCTGGCAGAAAACAACAGAACACATTAAGTTTCTATGAAAACCTAGGAAATAATTATCGAGGCAACCAAATGATATTAGAATTGAGATGTCCTATGTGAATTATAATCATCTCTATTAAGGTAACAAGTTGGATCTGGTATTAGAAACACCTTTCAATTTATTAACCAACTAGTCCAGTTTATTGCATGTCAATTTAAATGCAACCATTAACCTAAACTAATGCCAATATAAGGAGAGGCAAAATATGATCAAGAATACGTTTCTAAAATCTCTGATATTTTCCCTGAAGTTAATGCAAGAAGAATGAATCTCTCCTACAAGTTACAGATACAAAAAATTCAGTACATAAAAATTGAATTAAAATGTTGACTGAATATCTCCCAATGTCAAAAGGACTATGAACATTGCATTTCTGAGTTAGCAAAGAAGACATGTTTAAATTTATAAACAAGAAAATGATATTTTGAAAGAGCATCAAGAAAAGGAGAGTTCCTGATGCTCACAAATCTCTAATTCTTCTTATGCTTCCTAAATAAGCATGAAATACTGAAAAGAGGTTTTAGGAGAATGCTGCTATTGAGAGAAAAAAAAGCCACAGGCACTGTTAGAGGACACAAATTTCCTTAATGGCAAAAGCATAGAAATATGCAAGGGCAACAATGCAGAGAGCAATATAATTAGCTTCTAAACAGAAATTAGGGCTCCTGAGAGCTCCTAGTCCCCAGCCCTAGCCTGATGATGAGACTGAAGGAAGGAAAGTAATTTCAGCACACACATGTGTTTTCCCAGTGTAGCATCTTTTCCTAGGCCAGACTCAAGCCTGACTCATGTCAAAAGTGACACTGATAGCAAACTCTTACCTCATGTTAACACTATTGGGGAGGTAGAATTTTCCTCTACCCTTATAGGTTCTTCTGGCTAGTGTAAGAATTAAATTGACATGAAAAAAATAACAGAAGAAAATCAAATTTGATTATGTATGTGCATAAGGATTTCTCATACATATGGGACCTAAGGAAATGACCAAAGCAGATGGCTTTTGCACATTGTAGAGGATGAAACAATAAATTGATGAGGATTTGATAGGATAAAGACATTTGGGTTTGTGGGCTTAATTAGTAAGGAATAAGTTGAGTTCGGGCTTGGGGGAGTAAATCAGTAAAAAAAAAAAAAAGCAAGGTTTGCTTATATAGGCTACTCAGCCCCATATTCTCTATCTCTGGTACTAAAGATGTTTCTCTTATCTTCTGGTTTAGGGAAGGTAATTTTCACATGGATAGTTATTTCTACTTTCAGAGGGACATAAGGGATAAAGTGTCCTCTCTTTTTGACTGCCTTTTACACAACTTTAATTCAAAATGTCGATACGTAACTTTGGCATATTTAGAGGGATCCACACTTAGCTCCAATAATGCTATGCTAGGTCCTCTAAATTCTCCTCAGGAAATTAACTCATTTATTCCCCCCAAAAATTCCATGAGGTAGCTACTATGATTATCCTCAATATACAGAAGAGAACACTGAATCACAGAAATAAATGTATCCTGCCCATGGTATACAATTAGTGGTGAGACCGGGATTTGCAGCCATGCACTCTGGCCTGGAGACTATGCTCTATATCTCTCAGGCGGAAGAACACTGGGCTTGGTGTCAAATCACTTGGATTCATGCCCAGATCTGCTCTTAAATCTATACAGAATGCTATATTTTATCACTGCTAGTCACAGTTGTCTTTTATTATGCCAAATTTACTTTAGAACTAGGAACCCTTGAATGTCTTTAAACATTTCTAATAGTTTGTATGTTATTTTCCTTAGGAAAATAATGGCAGGGTGAAAAATGCCAAATGCTATAAAATACTATTATATTTGATAGCTACCTTTTAAAATTAAAATAGTCTAGATTACTTAATTTTGAAATCAAAAGCATCATTTGCATATGATAGATTTAGTGGTCTATGTCACTTAAAGCTAGTGTAATATTTTGTGACAATTTTCTTCCTCGTTGCTCCATCTAATGGAGGGATAAACAGTACCAGTCTGAATTAAGGTCTCAGAAAATATTACTTTTGATCCTTCTTTGACAACTATGGGACATCGAGCTTTATACAAACACTTGTCATTGTTTCAAGAGAGTAGTATCTCAGGAAATCTTACTAACCATGGTTATTTATCTTCATGATTGCATTATCATCTGACCTTGTATAGTTTCTACCTTGCACAAAGAGAATATACATACGTGCCTGAGGGTTCATTGTCTTCTTGGCTATGACCCTACAACTAAACTATCAAGTATCTGATTTGGTATTTAACCACATTATACCATTGTCACATATTTATGTGCCAATTTTTTCTACTAGAATTCAAATTTCGTCTAAGCAAGTGCCATATTACCCCAGAACCTGAACATCTTAAATTGATATTCATTTAAAATTTTATATGATCATTTATTTTTATATATAGCCATGTCTTTTTACCTTTTAATCAAGACTTTCCATGTAATACTTGAATTGTTTATTTCCAGATAAGTCAAATATTTTTTTCAATACCTTTCTTGAGCCTGATTACAATATTAAGAGTAACATGACCCATCATTTTCCTAGAAATGTTCCTCTTGTCAAAATTAGGAGCTTAGATTTGATAATATCTTTGTGAAAGTTAGGCACCTATCACAATTTTTTTCATTAATTTTACCACAGTTGAGAAAAAAATGTCAAGAAAATTGTTTTTTCTTAACAACTGATATAGTTTTGTTATATGATCGCAGCCTACGTTGTAGCTAATAATGTTTTTCTTTTCATCTGCTGGAGACTCAGAATCAAATATCGCATTCATCTTTGCAATTTCACAAGTCGAATGCAATACACGTGTATCATGATAACTTTTTCTCTGATTCCTGTTGTAGTCTTTGCTTTCCTTCCCTTTAGTTATTTTTATATTCTTATACTATTTTTATATTCTTATATACTATGTACTATGTAGTTTTAGAAAAGACTTCATATCTCTTTTGGAATTTTATGGGGTATATACAAACAGATGACTACTAAATACTCTGTTTCTAAGAGTCTGAGCATTTTAAGCCTATATTTTCCCCATTTCAGTTGAGAGCTGAGAGGTATTAACACCAGTTTCTGATATATATTTGCCTTTATTATTCTGAACAAGTACAAATTTTAGATTTGTTGCTCTTA
This sequence comes from Pteropus medius, assembly GCF_902729225.1. Lineage (NCBI taxonomy): Eukaryota > Metazoa > Chordata > Mammalia > Chiroptera > Pteropodidae > Pteropus > Pteropus medius. Next base: position 63,030 of record NW_024340748.1, read on the forward strand.
GTTTGAGTGGGCAAGTCCAAGTTTATTTATGTGGGCCCAAATGAAGTGTTCAGATAAGATAATTTTGCATATTTAACTTTTGCTTTGTTCCTTTTACTCTTTCCCTTCTCTAAACAAATCAGTATTTTTTATTGTCACAGAAGTGAGATCTCAAACCATTTCATTCATATAGTAGTAATTCAATATATACTTGTTAATTTGAATGTAATTGAATTAAGATTGCCTTAATTTTGATTGCTGCCAATAGAATTGGGACTATTTTTTCCAAGCTTATATATATTTAGAGAATGAGGAATTTCAGGCCATTTAAAGTAGATGGAAAGTGGCTCACCTAACTGAAAATTTACTTAAGTAAAATGTTTGAGAGCGTTTTGCACATTTTAAGCCCTTGGTCATGATATATGAGGAAAAACAGTTTGTTTGGTGAATGGCCAAATCATTTTTCCTTTTCTCAATTCACTGACTGTGCATATATTTCAAAGACTGATCACACTTTAGTAGCATTAGAAATTCCTTTACTTCCTGCATGTCTCTCAGATGAATAAATGTGTAAAAATCCAGAGTATAATATGGAATATTATATTTTGAGTCAAGCTTGCATTTTGTGTAGCCGGTTTTATATGTTGTAGAGCAGTGATAATTTTGTGTACTTTCCTATATTATGTTTCAAGAACTGTATTTAGCATTATTTAGTTCAGTTGGAATATTGACACTCAATTTAAAAATCTCAGAATTTTTATTTTTTAATTGCAGACTACATTGCAAGACATAATCTCAAAGATATTTCAGGCAAATAAATACTTTTTTCTGAAAATGTTCTGTAATTTCTAAAAACTCCAGTTAACTTTGTGTTCTACTGACCTGACATTATAACACAAATCTAAGCAAAACTGATTAAAATGAGCCTTTTAAAAACTTTTATTCATACTTCTCTAAATATATTTCTATTTTGAACTACTGATTTACATCATGTATAAGAATAAAGCACTAGATTTGTTTATTTTAAAATGTATTATGAAATAAAATTAATTCCAAATATATCATAAAGAATGGGAGAATCCCTAGTAGTTCTAATTAATTTACATTAATGAAACCAGTAATTCTGCTGCAAGATTATATATATAATTTACATTCTTTAGTTTGTATTTCACAGTACATTTGAAGAGACATTAAATATTGTTTTTTCAAAAATAGGCCAAGAAATGTATGAGTTCTTTCTATTTTTTGGATATTTAATTAACCTTTTATCAGATGTATCATTAGTGAATATCTTCTTCCAATCAGTCTGTTGTCTTTTTATTTTGTTGATGGTTTCTTTTGCTGTGCAAAAAGTTTTTACTTTGATGTCACCCTATTTGTTTATTTTTTCTTTTGTTTCTCCCGAGCGGGGAGGTATATCTGAGAAGAAATTACTGTTAACAATATCAGAGAGTTTACTGCCTTTGTTTTCTTCTAGACTTTTTATGGTTTTAGGTCTTACATTTAAGTCTTTAATCCATTTTGAGTCTATTCTTGTATACAGTGTAAGAAGGTGGTCCAGTTTCTTCCCTTTTTTTTTTTTGCATGTATCTGTCCAATTTTCCCAACACCACTTCTTGAAGAGACTGTCTTTACCCCATTGTACATTGTTACCTCCTTTGTCATATACTAAGTGAGCTTATAGGCATGGATTTATTTCTGGACTCAATGTTCCATTGATCAATGTACCAGTTCTTATGCCAGTAGTATGCTGTTTTGATTACTATCGCCTTATTATTTGATTACTACTATAATTTGATATCAGGTAGTGTGATACCTGCAACTTTGTTCTTCTTTCTCAAGATTGCTCTGGTTACTCGAGGTCTTTTATGGTTCCTTATACATTTTAGGATTATTTGGTCTAGCTCTCTGAAAAATGCATTGGTATTTTGATGGGGATTGCATAGAATCTATAGATTGCTTTGGGTAGTATGCCTATTTGAATGATGTTGATTCTTCCTACTCATGAGCACGATATGTGTTTCCATTTATTTCTATCTTCTTCAATTTCTTTTTTCCATGACATAATTTTCTGAGAACAGTCTTTTACCTCCTTGGTTAATTTGATTCTAGGTATTTTATTGTTTTTGATGCAATTGTAAATGGGATCATTTTCTTAATTTCTCTTTCAGAAGAAGGTTCATCATTGGTGTATAACAATGTTACTGACTTCTGAATATTTATTTTGTAACCTGCCATTTTACTGAATTCATTGATCAGTTCTAACAGTTTTTGGTGGGATTTTTAGGGTTCACTATATACAGTACCTTGTCATTGGCAAATAGGGAGAGTTTTTCTTCTCCCTTTCCAATTCCGATACCTTTCATTTCTCTTTCTTGTCTGATTGCTGTGGCTAAAACTTTCAATACAACGTTGAAGAGGAGTGGTAAAAGTGAGCACCATTGTCTAGTTCCTGATCTTAAGGAAAACACTTTTAGCTTTTCTCCATTGGGTATGATGTTAGCTGTAGGTTTGTCAGATATTACCTTTATTATGTTGATGTATGTTTCCTCTATTCCCACTTCGCTGAGAGTGGATGCTGGATTTTGTTGAACACTTTTTCTGCATCTACTGATAGGATCATATCGTTCTTATCTTTCGATTTGTTGATGTGGTGTATTACATTAATTGACTGGCAGATATTGTACCAACCTTGCATCCTAGGAATAAATCTAACTTGATCATGGTATATGCCATTTTTAACATATTGCTGAATGCAGTTTGCTAATATTTCGTTGAGGATTTCTGCATCAATGTTCTTAAGAGATATCAGCATATAGTTTTCTTTTGTAATGTCTTTGTCTGATTTTGGAATTATGGTAATGGTGGCCTCAAAAGGAATCAAAGAGCCTTCCTTCTTCTTCAATTTTTTGGAATAGTTTGAGAAGAATAGGTGTTAATTCTTCTATGAACGTTTGGTAAAATTCCCTTATGAAACCATCTGGTCCAGGACTTTTTGTGTGGGGGGAGGATTTTGATTGCTGATTCTATTTCATTGATGGTAATCGGTCAGTTCAGGTTTTCTGTTTCTTCTTGACTCAGTTCTTGGGAGATTGTATGTTCCTATGAATGTGTCCATTTCTTCCAGATTGTCCAATTTGTTGGCATATAACTTCTCATACTATTATCTTATGATCTTTTGTATTTCTGTGGAGTCCGTAGTTATTTCTCTTCTTTCATTTCTGATTTATTTATTTGAGTCCTCTCTCTTTTGCCCTTGATGAGTCTGGTTAAAGGTCTGTCAATTTTGTTTATCCTTTCAAACAACCAGCTCTTGGTTTCATTAATCCTTTGTATTATTTTTCTAGACTCTATTTTGTTTATTTTCACTCTAATCTTTATTATTTCCTTCCTTCTCTTCAAATTGGGCTTTGTTTGCTGTTCCTTTTCTAGTTCTTTTACGTGTAAGGTCAAGTTGTTTATTTGAGCTTTTTCTTGTTTCTTGAGATAGACCTGTATTGCTATGAATTTCTCTCTTAGGACTGCTTTTGCTGTGTCCCATAGAATTTGAGTCATTGTGTTTTCATTTTCATTTACCTCTAGATATCTTTCGATTTCTTCTTTGATCTCATTGACAGCCCATTCATTGTTTAGTAGCATGTAATTTAGCCTCCATGTGTTGGTGTATTTTCCAGTGTTTTCTTGTAGTCGATTTCTAGTTTCATATCATTGTGTCAGAGAAGACAGTTGATATCATTTCAATCATCTTAAATTCATTGAGACTTGTTTTGTGTCTTAACATGCAGTCTATCCTTGAAAATATTCCATGTGCACTTAAGAAGAATGTTTTTTTTTTTTTGGTTTGTTCATTCAGTCACTTATTTATTTATTTATTTATTTATTTATTTATTTATTTATTTATTTGCTGCTTTGAGGTACAAAGCTCTGAAATATCCATTAAATCCATCTGGTCTAGTGTGTCTTTTAGACCCATTGTTTCCTAGTTAATTTTTTGCCTGGAAGATCTGTCCATTGGTATCAAAGGGGTGTTAAAGTCTCCTTTTTTTGTCATTATTTCTTCAATAATACACTACAAGTATATTATTATTGATCTCTTCTTTTATGTCAGGCAATAATTGCTTTATGTATGTGCGTGTTCCTATGTTGGATGTATATATGTTTACCAGAGTATGGCCTCTTGAGTTATCAATCCCTTTATCATCATGTAATGTCCTTCTTTGTCTCTTATTATAGACTTTGTTTTAAAGTCTATTTTTTATGACATGAGTATCACTACCCCAGCATTTTTCAAATTTCCATTTGCATGAAATATCTTTTTCCATCACTTTTTCTTTCAGTCTGTGAGTGTCATTTGATGTGAAGTGGGTCTCTAATAGACAGCATATGCATGGATCTTGTTTTCTTATCCATTTGGCTATCCCGTGTCTTTTGATTGGAGCATTTAATCTATTTACATTTAAAGTGATAGGTACATAGTTACTGCCATTTTACTATTCATATTTGTTTTTTCTATTTTCTTTTTTACCCATTCTTTTTTAACAGTATTCCCTTTAGTGTTTCTTATAATACTGGCTTGTTGGTGATGAATTCCTTAAGTTTTTCCCTGTCTGGGAAACTCTTTATCTCACCTTCCATTTTAATCGAAAGCCTTGCTGGGTATCGTATTCATGGTTGTAGATGCTTGTTTTTCATAACTTTGACTATTTTTTGCTAGTCCCTTCTGGCCTGCAAAGTTTCCATTGAAAAATCAACAGACATTTTTATGGGGGTACCTTTGTAGTTAACTAACTGCCTTTCTCTTACGGCTTTTGAGATTCTCTCTTTGTCTTTGACTTTTGGAATTTTAATTATGATGTGTCTTGGTGTGGGTCTGTTTGAATTCCTCTTGTTTGGGACACTGTGCTTCCTGAACTTTATGTGTAATTCCTTTGCCAGGTTAGAAAAAGTTTCTGTCATTATTTCTTCAAATAGATTCTCAATCCATTGTTCTCTCTCTTCTCCTTTGGGTACACCTCTGATCGGATATTGTTATGCTTCACGTTGTCCCAGAGTTCTTTTAAACAAATCTTGTTTTTTAAAATTCTCTTTTTCTTTTTATTTTGTCTGATTGGGAGTATTCTGCTACCTTGTCTTCCAGCTCGCTGATTCGATCTTTGTCCAGTCTCCTGTTGAACCCTTCAAGTGTGTTCTTCATTATATTATTGTATTCTTCATTTCTGTCTGGTTCTTTTTAATGGTTTCTATGTCTTTTTTTATGCTTACTTTCTCTTTGTTGAGGTTCTCATTGTTCTCCCCATAAGTTCATTGAGCATCCTTATAACCATTCTTTTGAATTCTGTCTCTGATAGCTTGCTTCCATTTCATTTCGCTGATTTTCTGGAGTTTTCTCCTGTTGTTTCCTTTGTGGCATTTTTGGGTTTTTTTTGTTTGTTTTCTCATTTTATTAGCCTCTTTGTGTTCATTTCTATGTGTCAGGAATATTTGTTTCTTTTCTCAGCCTTGACTTGATGGCCTAAAGTGGAAGGTGTCCTATGTGGCCCAGTGGCACACTCTCCCTGATCCCCTATGCCAGGGCCTCTGGACATGATCTTTGTGTGGGTTGTGCGTGATCTTCTGTCCTCGCCAAGCCTTATTGTTGTTAGTACATCAGTGGATGGGATGAACGCTCAGGCTGACTAATTGTGGGAATTGGCTGCACCTACAGGGTAAGAGTTGCTGTGTGGAGGTTGATCGCACTGAATAGGATTTGCCCTAGCAGGCTTATGTACTTGTTGCAACCACCCTTTTTGTGTGTACCACTAATGGAGCTAGTCAGGGGTTTCTCTGTCATGGTCTTGTGCCAGCCTGCAGATATGTTGGTTTTTGTGGCCCTTGGGAGGGGCTCCCTTATAGGCCAAGGTCAGCCGCTGCTTTTGATTGCTCAGGGCTACCTGATGGGAACTACAAAGTGATCTGCAGATGGTTGTTGCCTATACTGGATATATAAGTAAGTGAAAGACAATACTGCAGGCAGTGGTCCAGTTATCCCCCATCCCTGACCTAGGGCAGTTTAGCAGAGGGACCAGTACTCCTCCAGGTCTGACAGTGCCTGTCAGTTGCCTGTAAGTATCTAAAAGTGGAAGAACCTCTGGGTGATATGTGTGTTGTTGTGGGGGGGGGTGTGCAAGGAACCCGGGAGTCTCCTGGATCTATTAAGTTTTGACCTGCCACTGCAACATCAGTTTACAGGCCAGCACTGTCTCCGTGGCTCTGTGTACAAGTTGGCAATCATAGCAAGGTTACCTGCTGCCCACCTTGGGCCTGAATGCACCATCCCAGGGCAGCAGCTGCTTCCTATAACCATGCAGAGGGCACTTTGTGTATTGGATGGGACAGGAGCTCTGGGAATCAAGGGTCGTCAGGCCAATAGCAGTTTCTGCAATTTCTGTGTCTGCATATTCCTGCAGTAGTCACAGATCATGTGGAGACAAGCTGCTGTCTGGGGCAGTCCCATAGACTCCTGCCATTCTCTCAAGAGATATTGTGGCTTGTATAGGAAGCAATGGTTCACCTACAACTGTTTTCCCTGAAATGCTCCCTGTGCTAGCCAAGGTTTGTTGCCTGTGCAGAATGAGTAACCCCAGAGCCAAGCAAAGCAGGAGAGGCTGCCTGTCAATGGGCTGAAGGCACTTTGTGGCTTGGGTGAGGTGGGATCTCAGGGAGACAAGATCTGTTAGTCTGATACAATCTCAGTTTTGTTGCAAGTTCTGTGCCCAGGGCATTCCTGCTGTAATCACAGATCACAGTGAGACCAGCTTCCTTCTGGAGTGGTCCCATAGACTCCCACTCTCCCTGGAAGCAATACTGCAACTCTTGCAAGCAGCAGAGGTCTGCCCACAACTGATTTCTGTGCAGCGCCTGCCCTATGCTAACCTAAGTTTCTAGCCTGTGTGGATTAGGAAACCCAGGGTGGAGGGGCTGGGAGGTGGTGGTTCACAGTTGATGGGTCACCTGGGGCAATTTGTAGATAGAGTGGGGCGTGGTCTGAGGGAGACAATGGCAGTCAGATTAATACAGACTCGGTGTTGCTGCAACTTTTGTAACTGTTCAGGCATTCCCGCAGAAGTTTCAGAGCACTGCAAGACCAACTGCTGTCTGGGACTGGCCCACAGATCCTGAGATCTGCCCAAGTTCATGTTGGCAACAGTGATCTGCCTGAAAGTGTCTCAGAAATGCAGGCTCACAAGGCTGGCTGCCAGCTGTGAACGTTTGGCCCTGAAAGGGTACAGGGCAAGGCAGCCATCCAGCAACAAAAGCCCCAGACAATCTGCAGTTTTGGCGGGACAGGCTGATCTCCTCAGGCCAGTGCTTCCTAATGGCCCTGTGGCAGAGCAGGCAGCGGGCATAGTCTGCACAGTCCAGCTAGTATGGTCTGTAGATTGCTCAGTAGTGGGGCTGAACTAAGGCACAATGGTGGTTGCCCTTCCAGCCCTCCTCTGGTGCCAAGTAATGCAGACTCTGGACACGAATCCCTGAGAGCCTCTAACCCACCCCCGGTGTCCCAGGTGAGTGACTGAAGGTCAGAAAGCCTATACATGGGTCCTTCAAAATGACATAGGCTTTCAGTCTCCTTCCATCTCACCCAGGCAGCCGGAATATCCTCTGGTTTTTATAGTTAGAGTTATTGGAATCTCCTCTTCCCCGAGCTGGGACCCTGGGCTGGGGAGCCCTTGGACACCCTCTACTTCAGAGGATCCTCTGCAGCCTCTCTCTTCTTCCCAGAGTTTCTCCACCACCCATGAGTGCAGGTTCAGCCTGATTGGCGACTTTGCCCCTCCAACAACCTTCTATGTGGCTCCTTCTTTATATTATCAGACAGATATATGTATTATGATCAATTGGACATCAGGTGATTCTCCACGTTGATTATTTTATAATTTGGTTGCAATTTCAATGCAGACCGGGGAGAGGTGAACCCTACTTTTACATAGTCTGCCATCTTCCACCAGTCCACCAATTGTACTAAAGCTATCTATAAAAACAATCCCAGAAATGGAAAAGGCAGTGATTTAAAAATGTTAAAGTACCCCCTTGTAGGTAGATATAGTAAAACATGCCATTTTTCAAAGAAAAAGTAGTAAAAAAGTTCTGACAGCAGAAAATTTGTCTTTTAAGATTATAAAATAAATTATCTGTGAAAAAGTTGCGAAATGAAGCAGCTCTTTCTCTGGCTTTAATGTACCACAGCATGATGTATAATCTTTTCTGGCACCTCCTGAGCCTATTAATGTTATGTTATATTAATAATCATAATGAAAACTAGGGATAACTAATAAGTAATTGGAAAGAACTCAGTGGAAAAGTGTAATCTCAGCTACATTTATTTGATTAGCACTAAATACAATTAAAACATTGAATTCTCTTTCAACATTTGATGGAGCAGCACCACTAGGACAAGAATGTGAACAATTTCTTGCCAGAGTTTGTGTTCTGCTTTGTTCTGAAAGAGAGAGGTGGAAATGAAGCTACTTGCCTTAAGTTAATTCCTACTGGACTCTACTAATACCTGCACAGAAGGAGAAAGAAAATGAGAGCTACTAACTGCGATTTTAAATGAAATCTATCATTTCCGTCCAGGCATCATCTTGCTGTGAAGCAAGGAGCCTGGGAGAAATATTTATCCCACCACATACTTCTCTCAGTACAATAACTTTATTGACAAATCCTGCATGGGCCACGGAGTCAAAGTTGATAGGGTCTGCTCACCAACAATGTGATTTGGGGTCATTTCCCAAGTCTTCTCCGGTTCAGAAGTAGCATCTACAGAATGGCTTTTGTTCTTTCCATCTACCAGAGTTGAAAAAAGTAACTGATACGTTATGTATAAAGTGCTTAGCCCAGTGCAGGTCACTGGGTCCACACTCATATTATCTCTTATGTTTCCGCAAATCTTTTTTGAATAAAATCTTAGATTTCTTACTCTTTTTCAGTTCTGACACTCAGCCTGCAGTTAATCATCATGATCATGCCAATAACAGTTCTTCATTGTCTGAAGAATTATTTAGATTGGAACAGGCTAGCCAAAAACAATTAGATTAAAGACAGATTGGCCAATGCTGTTTTATGGCCCAAACAAATAAACGTCAATAATTTTATTAACTATTAATGTGACCTAGTAACTATCTTTCAAGCTTTGGTAATGTTGCTGTTATTTGGGGTGGTTTTATAGCAATTTATAGATTTTATGTATCCTTTAAAAATACTTCTATTTTAAAAAGTAATACTACTTGATTATCACAATTTTTAATCCTGCTTTACTGTTTTGTTTGAAATAGAAATATACTCTCTTTGGTTTGAAATAAAGAAAATGCTCAATGGCTAATTAATAACTGAAAATAGTAGCTTTTAAAGACACAAAAAATGATATAACCCTATAAATTCTACATACAGAAAATTATATGTATGCTTTGTATATACATTTTCAATAGAAAAGACATATATAAATATGTTAGTGACTATAAATGGATATAATTATAGAGTTTTTAATATTTTTAGTTATTTTGCATTTCTGATATTTCTTTATTAAGCAAGGAGTAATAATGTACTTATATATTAAACACATCATATAAGACCTATGGCTAAATCTATTATGATAATCATTTCACAGCATTTGTAAATCAAACCATCTCGCTCTATGCTTTTTTGTACAGTGATGTATGTCAATTATTTCTCAATAAATCTGGAAAAAGAGACTATTGACCATTTAAGTTGTTACAACTTTTTGATTTAGAAAAATTTTAAAGGAAACACCAAAATGTTTTAATAATTTTGCAATCATAGATTCATAAATTATTATTATTCCATACACGATTCTTAAAAAATAAAAACATATCTAAAAATCATCAGTAATGAATACTAATATTTTTCCATATTATCTCAAGATGGAATTGCAATGTTGACCACCCTGCTTCATAGCATAGTTTTCTGGTTTTTAATTTATTGAGAGACATTGGTTAACTAATTATATAGTTTTCAAGCGTACAATTCAATAATACATCTGTATATTGCATTGTTTATTCATCCCCCAAAGTCAAATTTTTCTTTTCACCATATCTTTGACTCCTTTTACCCTTTTCTATGTCCTACCATCCCCCTTTCTCTCTGGTAACCACTAAACTGTTGTCTGTGTCTATCAGGTTTTGTTTGTTTGACTTGTTAATAGTTTGCTTTCAGGTTTATATCCCACATATAAGTGAACTCATATGGTTCTCAACTTTTTCCATCTGACTTATTTCACTTAACATGATCATCTCAAGATCCATCCATGTTGTCACCAATGGCAGTATTTCATCCCTTCTTATGGCTGAATAATATTCCATTGTCTATATGTACCACATCTTCTTTAGCCAATCATCTATCGAAGGGCACTTCAGTTGTTTCCATATCTTGGCCTCCATGAATAATGCTGCACTGAACATTTGGTGCATATATCTTTATGCTTAAAGGTTTATCAATTTGGGAGGTAGATACCAAGAGGAAGGCAAGCTGAGCCATATGGTGATTCTATTCTTAACTTTTTGAGGAACCTCCATACTGTTTTTCATAGTGGTTGTATCAATTTACATTCCCCTTGTCAATATATGAGGGTTCCTTTTCCCCCACAATCTTTCCAATACTTGTTATTACTTGTCTTGTTGATAATAGCCATTCTAGTGGTTATCAGATGGAAAGAGGGAGGGGGTGAGGTATATAAGGATAAAGAGGACCAGGTCTTATTGATAGTAGCCATTCTTACACAAGTGAGGTGATATCTTGTTGTGGTTTTGATTGGAATTTCCCTAATGGCTCATAAAGTGGACCTTCTTTTTGCATATCTGTTAGCCCTTTGTATGTCTTCTTGGGAGAAATATCTGTTCAGGTCATCTGCCCATTTTTTAAATGGATTGTTTGTTTTTATTGTTGTTGAGTTGTATAAGTTTTTTTATATATTTTAGATATTAACTTCTTATCAGAGGTGCTATTTACAAATCTCTTCTCCCATTTCTCAGTTGCCTTTTTGTTTCGTTCATGGTTTCCTTTGTTGTGCAGACAGTTTTTAGTTTGATATAGTCTCATACATTTATTTGTGTTTTTACTTCACTTGTCTTTGATGTCAAATTCTCATTTAACAAGATATAACATTTATTTATGATGAAAACACTTAATGAAATGGCAATCATTAGTTTCACTGTAGCATTTTACGTTTAATATAGATTTGAAAGTTCTCTATTTTCGAAAGTAAAGAGTTTATAAATTGAATCCTATTTTCCTTTGGCATGCGCTTTTTTTAAATAGAGCATGATAAAGGTTTTCTGTTTGTGTGATTTGTAGTAAAGCCTTTTGTTTGTGCTTGTTAATCTCACATTAGATAGACCAAGAATCGTTATCAGAAAGACTGCTTAGCGATTTCAACATTCAGATTAATTTGCAAAAACCCCACTATTCATTTCCCCTGATTTTCTATTAAACTTAGAAATTAAGGGATAAGTAAGCTTCTTATACATTATTCATACTCTAACATTTTTGTAAAAATGAAAAATGTTTATTTATTTTCTAACATGAATAGTCTACTTAAAGTTGTAAAAATATATTTGAGGATGTTTAAATGAAAAGATATGCAAATCTCTTTATGGAGCAAGGTGGAACAGATTCATCGATAGATGAAAGAAACACTGAGGTAAATCCTCTAATAATAGTGCAAAAGCAAGGTTTTAAGTTTATGTTCAAAGGGATTTTTTTAATGTTATATATTTTACTTTAAATTTAAATTTTTATTTTTTGAAAAGATGTTTCTGGATGTACTTCCATAGTGTAGTGGTTAGCATGTCTGCTTTTCACACAGAAGGTCCTGGTTTCACGCCCCAGTGGAGCCATGGTTCATGGTCTATGGCCCTGCCATCCTCAACAAGCCTGATGTCTGATCTCGGAAGCTAAGCAAGGTCGAGCCTGGTTAGTACTTGAATGGGAGACAACCTAGGGAAGCAGGTGTTGTAGGCATAAATAATAATAAATAATTTTTAAAAAGATTTTTCTTGTCAATTACAGATTAACCAAGTGATAAAAATTTTAAAAGATGAGAAAATGAACAATAATTAAAATTATAAATGAATATAAGGTTAACCCTGCTTCATAAATCTGTGTTCTTAAACTATTTAATCAGTTTATCTCAGGTCAAATACCCTGTTCAGTTAAATATATTAAAATTAGATTGTATTTTAAGTTTTGGGCCTATGGTTAAATCCTTGGCCATATGTAATTCTAAAATACTAGTTAATAATTATAAACTGTGCGGTCTTCATTATATGTAATATACATAATAACAATGTGATTTGTAACCTTAAATATTCTAGCAGTTTCTCAATAAAATATTTCAAAATGACTAGTTTAGTCTCTGATAAGCATCTTATTTCAGTAATACAACAAAAATTTAGCTACTTCCACTTTGCTATCAGTAAAAAAGAAAGTATAGCATTCACTGAAGAGACATTAATAAATATACTTTCTGAATGGCAGATTGATTCTTTCAACAAATATTTCCTAGCTACATTTTATATGCAGGCACTGGACACTTAGGATTATGAGATATGAAGATGAATTAGAAAATAGTCCTGCTCGCAATGAATTAGAGTAAAGTGTAAAAGGTAGAAAGTGATATGTCTTTAAACGTGCAATACCTGATAAGTAAATGGCTGCAACCTCCTCATAGAGATGGCAATAGTACAGTTACAGCAATAGTTAATCTTGACTGCTTCATTTGTGCCAAGCACTGCATTTTCCCAGCCGTCCTATTCAGCATGTCCTATTTTCCTCACTTTACACTTAAGAAACTAAGCCCTAGAGAGTTATTTTCTTAAGCTCATATAGCTAATAGTGGTTAGAACCAATCTCACATCTGTTATTTCTAAATATTTATCTCCGATATTTCTTCTGCTAAATTCAAGCCAATCGCTATTGACCATTTAGTGGGCATGATACTACTGTAGAAAAAAAAAAAGATCAGGAACAAATTTTGTGTGTAATTGAGACAGATAAATATTATAATAAGCCAAGGTAAATGCAATAGTAAAAAATATGGAAAATATGCTATGGAGAACATGTAGGTGGAAGCAGCACTCCCTAGAGGAATCAGGCCAACTTTTAGAAAGTAGTACTTTAATCTGAGGTTTGATTTCTTTATTCAGTATTATTCATATTCAGTGTGTGTGGTGTGTGTGTGTGTGTGTGTGTGTGTGTGAACACACACGTTCGAGTATCGTAGTGTAGTTCAGGAGTGGACATCGTTTGGCCAACAGACAAGGAACATTTTGAGGTAGAAGAATCCATCTGTGTAAAGATTGAAATCATGAAAGAACATAGATTGTTCAGAAAAAAAAAACAAACTAGATAATGTGGTTTGGGGAAACAGTAAATACAGGGCAAGATGTTGGAATGGTAACCTGGGATCCCAGTGAGAATCCTTAATGGACTTGTCTTAACATCCATCTTCTGGTGGGAGGAAGGTATGAGTCATTTTTAAACTATTGCTGGAGTAAAAAAATGAGACATGAGAGCCCGAAATTGGGCAGCATCAGCTTGATTGATAGTCACTGAAATGAGAAATATTGCAGTGATAGGCTGCAGAAGGCTTGCTAATGAACTGGAAATAGGGAATAAGGGGTGAATAAAATAGTTGAAGAGTATATTTAGCCCAGTTCTATCCATAGATGCTGATGCCCTTATCAGGAAAAGGAAATACAAAAAGAGAAATAAGGATGGGAGCCAGAAGAGAGATGAGAGGGTTGGAGCTGAGGAAAAAAATCCCTAAATTTGGGTTGTATCGATCAAATGTAATGTAAATAAGAAGAGAGTTAAAAATAATGAGAGTGACATATAATTTGCTTTGAATGCTGAAGGATTTAGGATTTATAACTATAAAATTATTTCAAATTATAAATTTCTTAAACATTTTAATAATAAGTAAGCATCTAGTAAAAATCTATAACATTTTGTTTATTCAAAATCAACATCGAAAACCATTTTTCTCTTCAAATTCAAAAGGGCTCAAATTATCCATGTGTTTTGTCACTATTTCTATCGAATAGAGCCCAATTTGTATCTTTTCCACATGGATGAAAGTTCAAACAAATAATTTCAGAGTTCATCTTAAAGCATCATTGAGAAATACTTGATTAGTCATTATATCAGCAATAATGAAGAAAGAACAAAACAATTATTTTTTGAGGTAATAATATTTATTTTCCAAAATATTTTATAGGTAAAAAAATAAATTTAAAAAAAATGTGTCAATTATTATATAATGCAAGTTTTTCTTATTTTGAACTCTCATGCCTTCTTTAATATAGAATATTTCAGTGTATAACTTTAGAAAATATTAAAAGAAACATTTTCTTTCTTCAGTTTCTTTCTTTTATTTTGAAATCGATATTATCCCATGATATTTGGCACCACTCTTTATATTAAGAGTGAACTTAGTTCTAATAAATTCTCAATTCTGGCAAATTCTAACTATAATAAAATAATGCTAAAACCCTTATAAAGGTCTTTATAATTCAAACTATGTTATATGTTGCTACATAGCATTATTAAAATGTTGTTTCTATGCAAACTTGTATTTTGCTGATGAGACTATTTCTGAATTACATCAATTTTTACTTAACTATACAAATACTAAAGGACATATTGACATTATTAACATTGTACCATGGTACCTTTTTGGATGTTCTTATGAAAAAATCAAACGCTAAGCCTTCTTATTTAACTGATTTCTTTCCTCTTTTTTTTTGCACAAATCTTGAATAGCCTTATAAATAGATCAATATACCTGATATTTTCCTCATTTATATTTTATTATATTTTGTATATATTGTCTTTAAGGGCTCTAAAGTGAAGATTTCTTTGTAGTTTCTAAAAAGAAAAGCTAACTTAAGGTAGATTAAGAAACAAAAGCTCTATTCTTTTTGCCTCTTGTAAGCACAGTTTGACATACTGATATTTGTTGGTGAAATTGTGAGATTTGAGTATTTTCGCCCCAACATTTGAAAATACTTACACTACATTCTTAAAAAAAGTCAGCCTTTAGTGCTTTTAAATGTTAAAATGGGGTCTAATTGAGAAGCTAGAGTTAAAGTTAGCATTATTAGACTTTAATGGGCTTTGGAGTTTCTTAGGACATCGCTAATTATTCTCCTAACATTTCCGCATCCATAGTATTCATTTACACAACAGAAGGGAATAGTTATTTTGGCTGCTAAAAATGAATGAGCTCACCTACTCTCTTGTATGATAGAGGCAATTATTTGGTGATTTTCTCTTAATGTTGGGCACCTGTGTGTATTAAAATTTCAAGAAGAGGTCTTAGAAATGTGTAAGTGGTATCCAGTGTCTTAGCTTTTATTAAAAATGTATATATATATATATACACATATATATAATTACAGTAAGTATAATTGTATTACGCATTTCTGACTTTCTTTTAATACACCTTTAAATGTAACTTTGACGATTTTGCTCACTAAAAAAAGCAAAAGTCAGTGAATCGAATCTTCCACAGTCCGCTCTTCCAGGTAATAATGACTATCAGAAACCCATTATAAAATTTTGATTATATAGAAGCTGATGGAATCAATAAAATGACATTGAGTATTTATTAAATTTGATCCATTTAGAGTTTCCATTATGCATTAGCTGTAATTTTTAGGCATGAATTTAACCAAGCTTGTGAGATATCCCTTTATGTCCATCTAAAAAGTGATAGAATAGATTTATAATTTTTATTATATTTTCCTGTTCATACACTATATGAATTTTCTCCAGTTTTGAAGGAAATAGTACAGGCTATATTCATAGTAATTTATTTTTTAAAATATCACATGGCTGGTCTGCTTTATTCATGTTTAACGAATGACTTTTTAGGCAAGTAGTTTCCTTTCAAACTGGTTCTTCTTAGCCACACAGAATGTATCAGGCCTAACTGCTAATATTGTTCATGTTGGAATATTGATTTTTCCCCTCTTCCCCCACACCCTGAAAAGAAACAGTAAGGTAAAATTCTACCTAGAAATACATTAAAATGTAAATAAACTTCGACTTATGTTTTCAATCACTTTCCTACTTTTATACAGTAGAATGTATTCTATCCAGTGTGATTAGCCTTGTTTGTTCTAAAGATTGAATTACATTGTTGTTATTACAGATATAAATTTTACTTCCTATCATTTCATTTTAGTTTTCCATTGTCCTTTTTTTCCCTACATTTTTGTTTCTTTTAAAATCTTATTGGAGATAATTTTTTTTTTAACACCACATGTATCCCTGATATATTTGAGATGTAATACACTCCATTTTATTAAGTAAGGGTAACCGTAGAAATTTTAACACAACACATAACTAAAAAAATCAATGTCCCCTCCATCGTGAACATTATTATTTAGTCTTAGGATATTAACTACAGTCATTCCCATTTCAATTTATATATCATTGTGGCTGATTTTATTTTTTTAACCACACGTAATGATTTAATTATTTGCTCTATAGTTATTCACATATTTAATACTATCATTGCTTTTCCATTTCTTCCTAAATCTTAGACCTTCCATCTGGAACCACATTCCTTTCACTTAATGTACACAATTGAGAACTTTCCTTGGGTATCTTTTCATGTCAAACTCTTTCAGTGATTGACAAAGTGTTAATTTTACTCTTGCTCCTGAAAGACATTTTCATTAGGACTAGAATTTTAAATGCACTGTTATTTTCTCCCTTTATTTTGAAGATTTTATTTCCCTCACATTTATAATTTAATGTTGCTGTTAAGAAGCCAACTGTCAGTCTACTACTTCTAAGACTCCATTTTTGGGGTGTGCAGGGGTTTTTCTGGAGTTTCTACATGATGTGTGGGTTTCCGGTATTCATTACTTGTTATTTATGCTGTTTATAGTTTATTGGGCTTGAATATGTGGATAGCTGTCTTTTATCAGTTTTGGAAAATTATGTTCCATTCTCCCTTCTCTCTGAAACTCTGATTAGATGTTGGCTAAATGTTCTCACTTTCAATTCTGTCTAACATTGCTTTTAGATCTTTTTTAATCTTTGTAACTATAAAGCATTCTAGATCACTTCTTTTGCCCTTTTATTTAGTTCACTAATCCTCTCCTCAGTTCTGCCTAATCTGCTAACAACTTCATCTCTGAATTTTTAATTTTAATTATATATATATATTTGTAATTTATTTAAATTAAATTTAAGCATACAGTACATTAGTTAGACATCTATATGTTCAGAAAAAGGATCGCCCTAGTTGCCCCCACCCTCCCTTGGTCCTCCACTTACCCATTATATTGATGCTAACTTTATTCCCTCGGCCATGCTGCCCATCCTTGTGCCCAACTATCAGCTACTAATTTGTACTTCTTTAACCCTTCACCCCATTCTTCCAGTCCCCTGACGCCCCTCCCCTCTGTCCATCACCAAATTGTCCACTATGTTTGTGAGTCTGTTTTTGATTAGTTTGTTCTTATTTGTCTCTTAGATACCACATGTATGTGAAATCATATGGCATTTATCTTTCTCTGTCTGACTTATTTTACTCAGCATAATAACGTCTAGGTCTGTCCATGTCATTGCAAATGGTAGGATTTCACTTTTCTTAATGGCTGAGTAATATTCCATTGTATATATGAACAATAATTTCTTCATCCAATCATCTGTTGAGGACCATTAGGTTACTTCTACATTTTTGCTATTGTAAATTGTGCTGCCATGAATACTGGAGTGCATAGATCTTTATGAATTATTGTTTTGGTTTTCTTTGGATAAATACCCAGCAGTGCAATATCTGGGTCAAAAGGTATATCCTTTTTAAATTTTTTGAGAAACTTCCATACTGTTTTCCATGGCAGCTGTACCAACAATGTATGAAGGTTCCCTATTCTCTGCATCATCGCCAACACTTGATATTTTGTGATTTATTGATGATAGCCATTCTGACAGGTGTGAGACGATATCTCATTGTGGTTTTAATTTTTCATTTCTCTAATGATTAGCGACTTTGAGCATCTTTTCTTATGTCTGTTAGCCATCTGTATTTCCTCTTTGGAGAAGTATCTTTTCAGGGCTTCTGCCCATTTTTTAATTGGAGTTTTTGTTTTTTGTTGTTGCTGTTGTTGCTGATATATACTTTTTGATTCTAGAAGATATTTTTTATTCATGTCTCTCTTTATTCATATTTTTAAGAACTTTTTATTTATTAAAATATATTGAACACTTTTGTTTTATCTCTTTATCTGCTAATTCAAATATCTAAAGCCTTTGTGAGAAAGACTGCTTTTTGTTGTTGTTGCTGTGACAGATGCTTTTTCATGATAGTTTGTTTCTTGTTCATTATGAGAATTCTTTTATTCTTACTTTTCATCTTTCTTGGAACTTATAAGTCAGAATTATTTGAGTCATAAATTGGAGAAAGCTTCTTTGAAAAGGTACTTGCAGGGTGGAAAAAATGGCATAGATGATAGAGGTCTGTTTAGCTCTCAAAATCAAATCAAATTTGTGACAAAAACAAGTAGCAAACAGCAAGGAAAAATCATCTGAGGTCTAGATGAACAAGCCATACAACTAGAGAGAAATATAAGATATCACTCTGCAATGGCAGAAATCAGGATGGGGCGAGGATGTGAGGCTGCCTGGTCCTGAGCAGCTGAGTGGGACAAAGGCTGCAGCAATAGCAGCAGCAGCTACCAATGCCTCTTATGTAGACTGCATCCACGAGTGGACTTTTGTGCTGACAGACTCACTGACTCTGACCACTAGCACCTGGTTGGAAGCTCGGAAAGTCACCAGCGACTTACAGGGGGACCCTGAGTTGTCAGAGTAAGGGCTAGAGGAAGGCGAGGCTCTCTCTCAAACAAAAGTGCCAGCGATATCCATTGTTTTTCTGGTGGCCCCTCCCATCTCCCAGTGTGTGGAATCAGCTCCGCTATAGCCGAGATGTCATCAAACTTGATAACAGAGGTCACTCTGCCCAGAGGATTCCATGAAACCCTGCCTGCCCCAACTCACGGCTCCACCTACGCCATGTCCAGATGTGTCTTTGCTTAATCAAGTGCCCCTTGCTGAGCAGCACCTGCACTCACACTGGTAGCAGCTGGCTTTGGTTTCTGGTGTGGCCTTTTGAGGCAAGTATAATCATAGCATCTGTGGATTGCTTGCTGAATCTTAACAGGTGGCCCCAGAGGGGCACAGGCTGGGGCTAAATTTGGCCTGCAGCTGAATCCCTCTCAGGTCTGTGCCACTGGACACTTACCACACAAAGCCACACTAATAAGACTGGGAGACTTCAGAGCTTTGCTTAGTACATAGAAACAGACACAGAAAGGCAGCCAAAATGGGAAGACAGAGAAGCAGAAACCACATGAGAGAACAGAACAGGGATCCAGAAATAAGGGAGGCAAGCAATCTAACAGATGCAGAGTTCAAAACACTGGTTATAAAGATGCTCAATTAACTTATAGAAAGTGTACATGAATTCAGTAAGAACTTCAACAAAGAGATTTTAAAAAACATGAAAATGGAAATAGAAATTATAAAAGGGAACCAGTTAGAAATGAAGAACATATTATCTGAGATGGGAAGTATATTAAATGGAATAAACAAAGTGAATAAAGAAGAGGATCAAATGACCTATATAAAGGATGGGAAAGCAAAGGACACTGAACCTGAATGGCAAGAAGACTATAATAACAATTCTATGGGACACTATCTAAGGTAAAAATATCCATGTCATAGGGATACCTGAAGGAAAACGAGATGTTGAAGAGCTATTTTAAAAAATAATGATAGAAAACTTCCCTAACCTGGTGAAGGAAATAGACATGTAACCCCAGGAAGCTCAGAGAATCCCCAAAACCAGGAACCCAAAGAGGCCCACAGCAAGACACATCATAATTATAATGCCAAAGGTTAAATACAAAGAGACAAGCTTAAAAGCAGCAAGAGAAAAGCCCTTAGTTACCTACAAGGGAGCACCCATGAGACTAACAGCTGATTTCTCAAGAGAAACTATGCAGGACAGAAGGGCTCGACACAAAATATTCGATGTGATTAAAATCCAGGATCTACAACCAAGAATTCTTTATCCAGCAACGCTGCCATTCAGAGTTGAAGGACAGATAAAGAGCTTCCCAGACAAAAATAAGCTAAAGGAATTTATGGCCACCAAGCCAGTATTACAGGAAATGGTGGAGAGACTTTTTTAAGAAGAAAAGCATGTATCAAAAACAGAACAACCCTGCCTGGGAGAGCTGTGAGCTCCATGCAGCCAGTGACAGTGCCCAGGCATCAGGGCAGAAAGCAGAGAAGTGGGGATGGCAGAGAAGTGGGAAGAGTAGAGGAAAAACAGTTGATTATTACCAGCCATGGCTGCAAAACATAAGGCTTAGCCACAGTCCCCATCTTCTAACCAAGAGGGCGCTCCCCGCGTTCTCTCCAAGACTGCAGGGGAATCTGAGCAAACATTACCGAAACTGTTGCTAACACTAACAGGGACTGAAACTGAGGGCAACGAAAGTGATTAAACATCTACAAGGGAAAAAATGGCATTATTTAGGCTAAAGAGAGAGCTTTTTATAATATTTTCTTTCTGGAAAAAATGCCGAATACACTTCCATTAATGCCCAGGTGGAGAAATAGTCCATTAAACACAATGAACAACCAAGGTGACAAGGCAGTTCGGGAAGAAAGAGAAAAACCTCCAGAAAATTAGCTTACAGACATAGAAATATGCAACTTAAATGGCAGAGAACTCAGGATAGTACTTGCGATAAAACTCAGTGAGATCCGAAATGATTCATATCAACAATTTCAGGAATTGAAAAAACAACTAGAGGAGCAGAATGAGTTCTTTAACAAAGAGATTGAAACCCTCAAAGAGAACAGACTGGAATTTCTGTAGATATAGAACACACTGCAAAAGTTGAAAAATGAAATAGCAAGCTTGGGAAATAGAGTCAATAAAGTGGAGGGAAGAATTAGTGATACCAAAGGCAGACATTTAGAAATAAATCAGAAGGAAGAAGAAAGAAACAGAATAATGACAAATAATGAAAGAGAACTACAAGAACTAGCTGATCCATTAGGAGAGGAAACATAAGAATAATGGGCATTATTGAAGGTGAGAAAAAAGAGCAGGGATTAGAAACAATTTTCAGACAAATAATTGATGAGAATTTTCCAAATCTAAAGAATGAGCTGGAGCTTGGAATTCAAGAAATCAACAGAACACCCAATTATCTCAAAATGAATTCTTTAGCAAGGAGAGTGAAACTGTCAAAAAGTATCAAATAGAACTTCTGGAGGTGAAGAATACACAGAAAGAGATGAAAAATGAAATAGCAAGCCTGAGAAATAGAGTCAATCAAATGGAGGAAACGATCAGTTATCTCAAAGACAGAAATTTAGAAATAAACTAGAAGGAAGAAGAGAGAAACTGAAGAATGAAAAATAATGACAGAGAAATACAAGAACTAGCTGTTACCATCAGGAGAGGAAACATAAGAATAATGGACAATATCGAAGGTGAGGAAAAGGAGCAGAGCCTAGAAAGCATTTGCAGACAAAGAGTTGATGAGAATTTCCCAAATCTAAGGAATGAGCTAGAGCTTGGAATTCAAGAAATCAGCAGAACACCCAATTATCTCAACCCAAAAAGTTCTTCTCCAAGATACATTATATTAAAATTATCAAAAATCAATGACAGACAGAATTCTCAGGGCAGCCTGGGAAAAGATAATGGTAACATATAAAGGACAACTCATTAGATTATCGTCAGACTTCACAGCACAAACCTTACAAGCCAGAAATAAACAGAATCAAATATTCAAACTATTAAATGAAAGGAACTACCAGCCACGAATAATGTATCCAGCTAAGCTCTCCTTTAGATATGAAGGAGAAATAAAGAACTTTCCAGACATACAAAAATTGAGGGAATTCTCCACTACGAGATCTGCATTATAGGAAATAATGAAAGGAGTTAGCACACCTCTAAAACAAAATGCCAAAAAAAAAAATAACTATGAATAAGGCAACTAACAGGCATACGGAAGCAGAGGAGTACTCCTATGTATATGACAGACACCAGAAATACAAAGGATCCTACTAGAATACCATGAAAAAGTATATAACACCAAATTTAATTTCCTAGAGAAATGGACCAGTATTTAGAAAAATACAATATTAATAGACTGAATTAAGAAGAACTGGAAAATCTAAATACACCTATCAGCAGTATGGAAATTAAATCAATCATCAAAAATCTACCTAAATAAAAGTGCAGGACCAGATGTTTTCACCAGTGAATTCTACTAAACTTTCAAAGAAGACTTAATACCTATTCTCCTCAAAATCTTTCAAGAAATCATAGAGGAAGTAATATTTCCCAACTCATTTTATGAGACCAATATCACTCTGATACCAAGACCTGATAAAAGTAACACACACACAAAAACTACAGACCAATATCTCTCATAAACACAGATGCAAATATCCTAAATAAGGTACTAGTGGACCGAATACAACAACATATTAAAAAGACTATACACCACGATCATTTGGGCTTTATCCCAAAGGCACAGGGATGGTTTGACATAGGTAAATTGAATAATGTGACACACTATATAAACAAATTACAAAATAAGAATCATATGATCATATCAATAGATGCAGAAAAAGCCTTCGACAAGATACAGCGTCCATTTATTATCAACACACTTAACTAAATCGGTATAGAAGGAAAGTTCCTTAACATAATAAAGGCCATATATGACAAACCTTCAGCCAACATTATACTTAATGGTGAAAAACTAAAAATCTTCCCTCTAAGATCAGGATCAAGGCAAGACTGTCCACTTTCACCACTATTATTCAATATAACATTGGAGGTCCTATTGAGTGTAGTCAGGCATGGAAAATATATAAAATGCATGCAAATAGGAAATGAAGAAGTCAAACTGTCACTATTTGTGGATGACATGATTCTCTATATAGAAAACCCTAAAGACTCCACAAGAACACTACTAGAAACAATGAGCAAATACAGTAAAGTTTCTGGATACAAAATTAATGTTCAAAAATCCATAGTGTTTCTATACTCTAATAATGAAGCATCAGAAAAAGAAGTGGAAAAATAATTCCTTTTGCAATTGTAACAAAAAGAATAAAATACCTAGGAATAAATCTAACGAAACATGTGAAGGACCTATATTATGAAAACTATGAGATCATATTAAAAGAAATCGAAGAAGATACAAAGTAATGGAAAGATATTCTGTGTTCTTGGATTGGAAGAATCAACATAGTTAAAATGACCTTATTATCTAAAGCATTATACAGATTTAATGCAATTTCCATTAAAAATCTCATCAGCATTTTTTAAAGAAATAGAACAAAAAATCATCAGATTTGTATGGAAGCACAGAAGACCCCGAACTGCCAAAGCCATCCTGAGAACCAAGAACGAGGCTAGAAGCATCACTCTGCCCAAACTTCAAATTATGCTACAAAGCGACAGTAATCAAAATGGCATGGTATTGGCAGAAAAACAGATATACAGACACGTGCAACAGAATCAAGAGTCCAGAAGTAAACCTATATTTATACGGGCAAAAATCTCTGACAAAAAAGTCAAAAATATACAGTGGAGAAAGGATAGCCTCTTCAACAAATGGGGCTGGGAAAATTGCTAAACCACCTACAAAAGAATGAAACTAGACTGTTGTCTCTCACCACACACCAAAATTAACTCAAAATGGATTAAGGACCTGAATATAAGACCTGAAACAATAAAATGCTTAGAAGAAAACATAGGAACTAAAATCAAAGACCTTGTACTTAAAGAAGGACTCTATGAATTTGACCTCAAAAACAAGGGAAGTAAAAGCAAAAATAAATGAATGGGACTAAACTAAAAAGCAAAAGAAACCCTCAACATAGTAAAGAGACAACCATCGAATGGGAAAATATATTTGAAAGCAACACTTTTGATAAGGGCCTAATTCAAATGTACAAAGAACTCATACTACATAATCACAACAACAACAAAAACAAAAATACAATTCAATCAAAAAATGGGCAGAGGACTCGAACTTCTCCATGGAGGACATACAAATGGACAACAAATATTTGAAAAGATGCTCATCCCTAGCTA
This sequence comes from Pteropus medius, assembly GCF_902729225.1. NCBI lineage: Eukaryota > Metazoa > Chordata > Mammalia > Chiroptera > Pteropodidae > Pteropus > Pteropus medius. The sequence continues at coordinate 87,223 of NW_024340748.1, forward strand.
TTAGGGAAATGCAAATGAAAACCATAATGTGTTACCACCTCACACCTGTTAGAATAGCTGTAATCAACAGGAAAAGTAATAACAAATGTTAGAGAGGATGCGGAGAAAGAGGAACCCTCTTTCACTGCTGGTAGGACTACAAATTGGTACAGCCACTATGGAAAACAGTATGGAATTCCTCAAAAAACTATGAATTGATCTACCATAAGATCCAGCAATCCCTCTACTGGGTATTTACCCCAAAGACTTGAAAACTCATATCCAAAATGATTTTTGCACACTGCTGTTCAAAGCAGCATTATTCATATTGGCCAGGACATGGAAGCAAACAAAGTGTCCTACGATACAAGATTGGATAAGGAAGCAGTGGTACATTTGGAATATTACTCAGCCATAAGAAGAGATAAAATATTGCTATGTGTGACAACAAGGATGGACCTCGAGATAATCATGCTAAGTGAAATAAGCCAGACAGAAAAAGTTGAAAATCACAGGATATCACTTATACGTAGGATAGAAACCTAAAAGCAACAAATGAACAGGACAAACAGAGACTCGTGGACATGGACAATAGACTAGTGGTTACCAGAGGGTAGGGTGAAGGAGAGAGGGAGATGGAGTAAAAGGGGTCAAACATGTGGTGACAGAAAGAAATCTAATTATGGGAGATGAACACACAATGTAAACAAACAAACAAACAAACAAATAAATAAATATATTTATTTTTATATATGTGTGTATGTATATATACATATGTCTTACTTTTAAAATGTATAGCTGAAACTCACCAGATTTCTTTAAACAATGTCCAATTAAAAAAAATTTTTTCAAAAAAACAAAAAAGAACTAAAGCCTCTTGTCTCTAAGGAAAGGAAGCCCAAGGTAACTTTTGGGGACAAACGAGGCCCAGTCCACGTGAGGCCAAAGGTTGGTCCAGTGCTCCGGTGGATGCGATAGGGGTTGGACTGTGGCTTGTCTCATATGCTTTTCTACATAGTGAGCACAAAACCTTTCCAGTACTCCAAGGGGAACTCGGGCTTCACCCTAGTCTTTTCTCATAACATTTTGGTGAATTTCATGTGATTGTGGGAACATGATTGTCTGAGATGACCTCCCTTTAGAGTGGCTGACCTTGAAATTCGAGTATTTCCCATTTGTCAGGTGTGGCAAGGAGACTCTGTAACACTCCTAACCACACAATAGAACCCCTGGGCCCCTTTCGCCATCCTCCACCCCCATTCTCATCTCCTGCTTGAATAGCATTTGCCCTTGAACAACTTTCAAGGGTTTCCCACACAGAACAACTTTCAAGGGTTTCCTGGATTGTTCCTAATGGATTTGGGATTGTTTCAGGAAGGAAGCAGAGCAGTTTCAGACAGAGACAAAAACCCTGAGAGTGCAGAAAGATCCAACTATTGGGAACTGTGTGGGTTCTGGGAGACCTATTTTCACATGACTCCAAGGAGACAGGTATCTACTCAGTACCCTTTGTCCTCAACGAGAACATTCCTTTTTTCCACAAAGCTTGATTTGTTTGTGAAATCTTGAGAAAAGGTGCATCGAGTCAGCATCACAGCTTTCTTTAAATGTCTATACTACACTCTAACAACTCTGACCTTTGAGAAGCTGACTTCTCACTGAGAATCAAACCCCTCATTTTGAGTTCAAATCAGGATATTTGTGTATTAGACATGTTCTCATGTAATGGTCATGTACCCGGTCAGCCAGTCATTTTCAGCTTGCGCTCTTCTTACAGCAGTGTCCTTTCCTACCATCTCTGTGACTCCACTGTAAACAATCCCGTGAAGTCCACATAGCGATCTAGTTTGTCCACAGTTCTGTCCTCACCAGAAAGTTCGGCTCGGAGTTGACACCCCAAGTTCTGCCATGGTCTGTCATTGTTACCAAATGAAACTGAGCCAAAATACGTGGCTTCAGCACCTTAGGAAAATTTCAGGTGTGCTAACTCATGAGCCTACTCTGTTTAGTCTGTTGGGTGCTCAGCACCAGCTGCCCAGTGGTTGACCGTCATACTGACCCTCTTTACACATGTTGTTGTTTTCCTGCCACCCTGAGGCTCTGGTCATTCCCGGTATGTTGTCTGAGCCTCTGAATTTGCTTTTGGTCATTTTGCTTCTTTCCATCTTGTCCTCTGTGTCAGCTCAACATGGGAGCGAAACCAGAAAAGCCCTATTTCTTTTAGAAGCATATTTCTCTTTCCCTTGGTTTGGCTGGGTGACCGGTCAAAAGGGCCAGGGTCACAGAATGTTTAGGTGAAGTGTTCAACTGGTAAGTGAAAGAGGCTGGCGTACAAGCCTGAACACAGCTCTGAAAATCTCAGGGTGTTCGGTGACCACCCAACTTCGGACTAAGGGCTGGCAGCTGCACCAGCCACTGGGCCAAAGGAGTTGGCCTGTAACATTCGGACAAAGAGATTACAGTTGCAGACATGACTTGAATGGAGAAAGAGTTCAATGCAAGGCAGATGAGGCTGGCCTCCCAGGAGACTGGCGACTAATCTCCCCGGCCCTCTATCATGAGGCCTGAGCCTTGGCTCTCATGTGGTCTCCAAGAACACTGGGGCAGGCAGAGAGAGCACACCCTGTCCCTCTCACCTGCCCTGGACTGACGCTGGGGAAGAGGTGGTGCAACTCAGTAGTGGAGGGCCTCAGCAGAGTCTAGTATTGATGGAGTCTCAGCTATATGCAGGAATTCTGAGCAGTCATTTGAAGTTCAGGACACAGAATGGAACTTTGGTCGCTGAATGAAGCCCTGTGTTCATGGCTCTGTCACGGCTGTTATCACAAGCTTCCTGCCTTCAATTCCAGCAGGGATGAAGAAACCAAGTCTCCAGGGAGGCCAAGGCAGTGAGCTGGCAAGGTGGTTTCTTTTGCCCTATTGTCCAGGTGGGCAAATGTCCCAGAATTGGATGGTCTGTTAGTCACTACCCTGTCCTCACCTTGGAAATCAGCACCTGGCAAGACACTGGTAGACAACCATTTGGGTTCCAGTTCTCTCCTGCCCTGACTGTCTGCGTCGCCAATATTCATGCTTTCACTCCACATCTCTGAGCTGACAAACAAGGAAACACTAGCCGCACTTTCAATCTAGCATCTTCCCTGCTGGAGGTTTTTCTTTCTCCCTGGCTCTGTATTCGCTGGGCTCTTCTGGAAACTTGAATCGACCAGGCCCAGGGCAAGCGAAAGCACAGAGGGGAGCTCTGGCCAGGCTGAGGCCTGTTGACATCAATTCAGCCTGTCTTGGGCCTTGAGCTGGCACAAGTTAGTTGCCCAATAAATGCTCCTGGGAGGGAGGGTTAGCTATCAATAAATCACAGCTGTTGTCCATGTAGTTGATGCTGGCCAGGCCATAGACTGTCCCCTCCCCCAGCATTTTGCTGTGTCTAAATCCAAAATATATAAAGAACTCATACAACTCAACAACAACAACAACAACAAAATTATGCAATTAGAAAACTGGTAGAAGATCTGAACAGTTATTTCTTCAAAGAGGAAATACAGAGGAACAATAGACATATGAAAAGATGATTAAGTTCACTAATCATCAGAGAAATGCAAAAGAAAACCACGTTGAAATATCACTTCACACATGTCAGAACGACTACCATCAATAAAAAAGAATAATAACTGTTGGCAAGGTTGTGGAGAAAAGGGAACCTCATACATTGTTAGTGGGACTACAAATTGAAACAGCCAGTATGGAAACTGTCTAGAGGTTTCTCAAAAAATTAAAAATGGTATAGCTTTTGACTCATCATTTGCATTTCTGGGTATTTATCCAAATAAAACTGAAACAATAATTTGTAAAGATCTATGCACCCCAATATTGATGGCAGCCCAATTTACAATAGCCAAGATATGGAAGCAACCTAAATGCCCGTCAACAGACGATTGGATAAGGAAGTTATGGTTCATATATGCAATGAAATATTACTCAGCCATTGAAAAAAAATGAAAATCTACCATTTGCAATGACATGGATGGAACTAGAGGTTATTATGCTGAGTAGAATAAGTCAGACAGAGAAATATAAATACCATATGATTTCACTTACATGCGGAATCTAAGAAGCAAACAAACAAAAAATTAAACAAGACTGACTCACAAATATAGAGGACAGTTTGGTGATAAACAGAGGAATTGGGGGTTGAGGGGCTGCGAGAATGAGGTGAAGGGTTAAAGAAGTACAAATTAGTAGTTGATAGATGGTTATGGGGATGGGGAGTATGGCATAGGGAATGCAGTTAGCATTAATATATTGGTTAGGTGGAAAACCAGAGGAAAAAAGAGCAAATAGGTGGATCATTTTATAATCTATATAAATGTCTAACTAATAAACTGTATACTTGAAATTAATAAAATTAAAAAATATAATAAAACCTTTCATTGAGTGAAGATAGAGCAAATACGATAAAGAGGATCAAACTTACATAAAGCAAAAAAAGTAAAAAAGGTAATTTTACTTACGTGGTTATTTTTAAATTTTATTTAAGAAGACTTCAAGATTTTTTTTCCACTTCTCAGATATGTTAATTCCTAGAAGATAGACTCATTTAATTTCATGGTTTACTGTGGTATAGTGTGATCAGGACCCCAAACCTCAATTTACCCTTTTTAAAAATATTCTTTTTAAAACTGTTCTCTGGATAAATTGATGTTGGTTCTATCTGAAGTCTGTAACTTCTCCAAGCCGTGCTGTTAGTGTTTGCTTCTCAGAACATTACACCCATGTACACAGAGATTATGTTTTACTTAAATGTGTTATAGCTTTCTGAAAGGGAAATATCAAGCTATCAATAATTATTTACAAGGAAAATATGTTCAAAGTACACAAAATACAGTGTTAAGATAATGCCATTTATTTTAAACATATAAATATATCTCATAAATACCAATCAATTGGAAATTTTTTGGTATTAGGGAACTGTGTCATTTAATTTATGGAAGTTCAAGTGGTTATACTGATTATTTCACGATGAGATAAGATTTTAGTAAAGAAATAGCATTTCAAAGATAGAATTTGCTTAGTCATTACATAATGGAGAAACTTCTCACATTAACTGTCAGCTTTTAGAAATATTCCTTATTCTGCCATTAAAATAAGAGGAAAAATTAGTATTCTATATTCATGCTAAATGTGAGTTCTAGAAAGATAAGTCCACTATTTGGTTTCAAAAGCCATGATAAAATAACTGAGTGTTCAACAGAATGGTGTTTTTAATAACATATTCACTGTGCATGCTGAATTAGAACAATTTTGAGTCTGAGATTACTATGATCTTATAGGTAAAAAGAGAACTATTCCAATAAAAGAGCTAACAAGGACTTTGAACATTTATTTAGAGATTTCAGGGAGCCAGACACTGTATTCAGTGCTTCATATGCACTTTTTCATTTATATTCATAAGAAATTGATTAGATAGTATTGTCATCAGTGGCAGACGTGATACCTAGAGAATTTAAGAAACTTGTCCAAGGTTATCCAACCAGTTGTGGTTAAAAGAAAAATGTAATTTTGCCTTTATTTTCACAGAAAATAGAAAGATATAGTCTTAAATAGCAAAACTTTGTTTTGATGGCCATTATATTTTGTATTCATTAACATTATTCTTCATGATCTTAGGATTTAGCATATTTATCACACTTGATAAAACTTTAATCAATATTGTCTTAAATGAAAAGTTCCCTAGTACCCTTAGTAATTGACAGAAGCAGGAGCTACAATTCATTTCTTGCCTACATATGTTCCTTTTTTTATTGACTGAATGATTGATTGATTGATTGGTTGATTGATTCACCTTTATCGTAACCTCATCTTACGGTCTAATTTTAGTTAGAATCTTCTAAAATATTAAAGCAATAAGGAGCCTCTCCCACAAAAGTGGTCACCTCAGAATCAGCTGGCCTTGCCCTGCTCAGATGTTATTGACTCCTTCAGAGAGTGTGTTCTGAGCTCACTGACAGTGTATTCTGTGTCTGAAAGGCACACTGTTCTTTTCCTGTGATGCTTGTTCTTTGCTGAGTGGCTAAGTCCTTCTTCTAAGACTTCAGTCATGTCTCCTTCCACTTATTCTTTCTACCCAGCTTAAATTCTCATGAGTGCTCTATAGTATAAAACAGCAGAAAGGCCTCTGCCTGTACTCATGTGTCCTGCAAGACTCATCAATCTGTTTCTGACCTGTGAACATGATCACTCAATTTCCAGGTTATAAACCTAATCTCCGGCTTATAGTTCTGGATTCAGAAACCTAGAACCAGATAAACCCATATACTTTTTCATCCTAACTTGCATTCCATCTGACAATCCCATCTTCCAGATCTAACCTACTGCATTTGATTACTGTCATCTCTGAGTCACTGATACCTGATTCCAAATCATATTTCTTGCTAGAAATCATCACAAAACTCTGTAGCATTGTTTCACCAAATATTAAAAGCAGATAATTCCTTAATATTAACTAAACAAAAAACTATCAAAACAATAAGAATGCTTGCATTTTTTCAAAATTATTTTCTTACATCTTCAATGAAAAGCTTAAAATCACCAGAAAATTGAATAACTTTCCTTCTGTTTCGATAGATTTAGAGCTTTATAAGCATTTTGATAATTTTATTTTTCAAACTATATCTCTGGAATTAACTATCATCTAAAGAGTAGAACATTATTGGTCTCTGGCTCAGAATAACAACTATTCCAAATGGATTAGTGTTTCCTTTCTTAGTACTTTGTATCAATTGAATCAAGTAATTGGAATTTTTTCCTGAATAAATTTGCTCACTTTTATTTCTAAGATCCATCCAAATCATTGCCTGTAGTCATATTTATTTTCATTGCTCCATAGATTCCCATTGCACAAATATACTATGGTTAATATATCCTATGTACTGTTGATTGACATTTAGGTTGTTTTAACATTTTGGTACTACAAATAGTGTCCATGTCTACACTACAAAGAGTGGATTTTTTTGTACATATCTTTTTTCAGCACATGAGTGCATTGCTGTTAGGAGTAGAAATTCTGAGTGAGGGGATACGCATATGTTCACACTAAACTAATGATGTCATACTGTTTCGCCAAAATGTGGAACTTATATATATCTCATCAGCAATCTCTGAGAACTTCAGTTGTTTTGAATTTGGTTTTGTATGTCTTTCTAAAAATTGCATTTATTTATTTATTTATTTATTTATTTATTTATTTATTAATTATGATTTTATGGTGATATTGGTTAATGAAATCAAGTAAATTTCATCTGTACTTTTTAACAGTATGGTATATATATATTTACATTTTGTGTTCACCTCCTATAGTTAGATTTCCTTATCACCACATATTTGACCCTTTTACCCAGTCTAGTTCCCCCTCAACCTTCCACCTACCTTCTGGAAACCATTAGTTTATTGTTCATGTCCATCAGAATCGGTTTGTCAGGTTCATTCATTGCTTTTAGGTTTATATCACACAATAAACAATATCATGTGATTTTCAACATTTTCTGTCTGGCTTATTTCACTTAGCATGATTATCTCGAGATCCATCCATGTTGTCGCAAATGTCAGTATTTTATCTCTTCTTACAGCTGAGTAATATTCTGTTGTACATATGCAGCGCAGCTTCTTTATCCAATCATCTATTGTAGAACACTTCAGTTGCTTCCATGTCCTGGATCTCTTTGAATAATGCTGCTGTGAGCATCAGTGTGCAAATATCTTTTTGGATATGAATTTTCAAGTCTTTGGGGTAAATAACTGGGAGAGGTATATCATATGGTAGATCAATTTCAACCCTTCTGACGAACATGTGGTGGTTTATTTTACAATTCCTTAGTAGTTAATAATCTTCAATATTTGTCTCTCTCTCTCTCTCTCTCTCTCTCTCTCTCATCTATGCATATGTATGTGTGTGTGTATATATACATAATTTTTCATAATATATACATTATATATATATAATTTTTTTGCCAAATTTTATATCTTCCTCAATCTCTTCCTATTCTAACTTTATTTCCGTATTTTTTGTTGTTGTTGTTCTTAGGACCTTTTTTTACTTCACTCATCAATGCGTTAGAGTTCTTTACACAACTGGAGATCTTTGATTTTAAGTTTGTAGCATATCTCAGGTTCTATTCACTTCAGGTGATAATAGACTATTTCAAATTATTATGAAGTTCATTGGCTTTGTTTTTTTTATATATTACTGGGTTTGTAAAAGGCCATGATCATCTAAGAAAAAAATTCCTAGGAATAAATAAAATGAAGCAAACACAAAAGAGCTGTAAGTTTATAAAAGCTAATGTAGTTACCATATCAAGTTTCAAGATATACTTAATCTTTTGAGATTTATTACTCCTATTGATTAAAATGTATTTTGTTGAAGCAAGACATTATTTGGCCTGTTTTTGAAAAAACAATATTTAATGTCTCTTTGAAGTTTTCAGGTGTATAATGAAATATAAACTAACTAATGTAAATTATATCTTTGTTGAATATATAATCTTGCTCCAGGATTACTGGTTTCATTAATGTAAATTAATTAAAACTACTAGGGATTCTCTCATTCTTTATGACATATTAGGAATTAATTTTATTTTATAATACATTTTAAACAAAGCTAGCACTTTATTCTTATAGGCGATATAAATAGACAGTTCCAAATAACAATATATTTAGAGAAGTATGAATAAAAATTTTGAAAAGACTCATTTTAATCAGTTTTACTTAGATATGTGTTATAATGTCAGGTCAGTAGAACACAAAATTAACAGAGTTTTAAGAAATTACAGAACATTTTTTTAAAAAAGTATTTCTTATTTGCCTGAAATATCTTTGAGATTATGTCTTGCAATGCAGTCTGCAGTTTCAAAAATAAATCTGAGATTTTTTAATTGAGTGTCAATATTCCAAACAGATCTCTACCAGATGATGCTAAATACAGTTCATGAAACATAATATAGGAAAGTACACAAAATTATCACTGCTCTACAACATATAAAACCTGCTACACAAAATGCAAGCTTGTCTCAAAAGATAATATTCTATATCATACTTTGGATTGTTACATGTTTATTCATCTGAAAAACATGCAGGAATTAAATACATTTCTAATGCTACTAGAGTGTGATCAGTCTTTGAAATATATGCACCACTAGTGAATTAAGGAAAGGAAAAAATGATTTGGCCATTCACCAAATAAGTTATTTTTCATAATGTATCATGTCCAAAAGCTTAAAATGTGTAAAAAGTCCTCAAACATTTTACTTAAGGAAATTTTCAGTTAGGTGAGCTACTTTTCATCTACCTTGAATGGCCTGAAATTCCTCATTTTCTAAATATATATAAACTTGGAAAAAATAGTCCCAATTCTATTGGAAGCAATCATAATTAAAGCATTCTGATTAAATTATATACAAACTGACAAATGCAAATTGAATTACTACTATATAAATGAAATGGTTTGAAATCTCCCTTCTGTGACAATAAAAAAGACTGATTTGTATAGAGAAGGGGAAGAGTAAAAGAAATAAAATAAAACTTAAATATGCAAAATTATCTTATCTGAACACTTCGTTTGTGCTTACATAAACAGACTTGGGTTTGTCCACTCATAGTAAGAGCAACAAATCTAAAATTTGTACTTATTCAGAACAATAAAGGCAAATATATATCAGAAACTGGTGCTAATACCTCAGAGCTCTCTACTTAAACAGGGAAAGAATGTAGGCTTAAAATGTTCAGACTCTTAAAAAATAGTGTATTTAGTAGTCATCTGTTTCATATACCCAACAGATTTTTAAAAGAGATATGAAGTCTTTTCTAAACCTACAAAATGTATGAGAATATAAAAATAGCTGAAGGGAATACTACAATGGAAATCAGAGAAAAAAGTTATCATGATACATGTGTATTGCATTCAATTTCTAAAATTGCAAAGATGAATTCAATATTTGACTCTGAGGCTCCTGCAGATCTAAAGGAAAACATTATTAGCTACAACATAGGCTGTGACCATATAATGAAAATATATCAGTTGTTAGGAAAAAACAATTTTCTTGACATTTGTTTTTACCAGTATGGTTAAATAAATGAAAAAACTGATAGATGCCTAACTTTCACAAAGGTATTATCAAATCTAAGCTCCTAATTTTGACAAGAAGGGATGTTTCTAGGATAATGATGGGTCATGTTACTCTTAATGTTGTAATCAGCCCCAAGAAAGTACCTGAAAGAATATTTGACTTATCTGAAAATAAATAATGAATTCAAGTATTACATGGAAAGTCTTGATTAAACAGGTTAAAAGACATGGCTATATGTAAAAATAAATAAACATATAAAATTTTAAATGAATACCAATTTGAGATGTTCAGGTTATGGGGTAACATAGCACCTACCCAGACAAAATTTGAATTCTAGTTGAGAAATTTGACACATAAATATATGACAACAGTATAATGTGGTTAAGTGCCAAATCAGACACACAGTAGTACAGTTATAGGGTCATAGTCAAGAAGGCAATGAACCGTCGGGCACCTATGTATATTCACTTTTTTCAAGTTACAAACTATATGAGTTCAGATGACATGACAATCATGAAGATAACCATAGTTAGTAAGATCTCCAAAGAGATACTACTGTCTTGAAACAATGAAAAGTGTTTGTATAAAGTGGATGTCCTATAGTTGGCAAAGGAGGATCAAAAGTAATATATTATGAGATCTTAATTCAGATTGGTACTTGTTTATGTCTCCATTATGTAGAACAATGAGGTAGAAAATTGCCACAAAATATTACACAGGCTTCAAGTGATATAGACCACCTAATCTGTGATACTTAAATGATGCTATGGATTTCAAAATGAAGTATTCTGGTTATTTGAATTTTAAAATATAGCTCTCAAATATAATAGTATTTTTAGGGCATTTGGCATTTTTTTCTCCATGCCATTATTTTCTAAGGTAAATAACATACAAACTATCAGAAATGATTAAAGACATTCAAGGATTCCTAGTTCTAAAGCAATATTGGCATAATAGAAGACAACCGTGGCCAGGAGTAATAAAAAATAGCATCCTGTATAGAGTTAAGAGCAGATCCGGTCCTGAATCCAAGTGATTTGACTCCAGCCCAGTGTTCTTCCACCTGGGAGATATAGAGCATAGTCTCCAGGCCACAATGCAAGGCTGTAAATCCTGGTCTCACCACTGACTAGTTGTATACCATGGGCAGGTTACATTTGACTCTGTGAATCAGTGTTCTCTTCATTAAATTGAGAACAGTCATAGTAGCTACGTCATGGGTTATTTAGGGAAATAAAATAATTTTCTGAGTAGCATTTAGAGGACCTAGCATAGCATTATTGGAGCTTAGTGTGGGCCCCTCTAAATATGCCAAAGTTGTGTATTGAAATTTTGAATTAAAGTTATGTAAAAAGCAGTCAGCATCAGAGAGGACATTCTGATCGCCTATGTCCCTCTGAAAGCAGAAAACAACCATCTCATGCAAAAGGTACTTTCTCTGCACCAGAAGGTAAGAGAAACATCTTTAGCACCAGAGACAGAGAATATGGGGCTGAGAAGCCTATATAAGAAAACTGTTTTTTTTTTACTGATATACTACCTCAAGCCCTAACTCAAATTATCCTTTACTAATTAAGCACAAAAGCCCAAATTTCTTTATCCTGTCAAATCCTCATCAATTTATTGTTTCATCCTCTAACTGGTACAAAAATCTGCCTGTTTTGGTCTTTTTCTTAGATCCCATATCTTTGAGAACTCCTTGTGTACATATATAATCAAATTTAATTTTCTTGTTATTTTTTCAATTTAAATCTTAGATAAGCCAGAAGAACCTATAAGGGTAGCGGAAAACATCTACCTCCCCAATAGTGTAATCATGAGGTAAGTGTTTGTTATCAGTAGCACTTTTGACATGAGTCAGGTATGAGTCTGCCCTAGGAAAAGATGCTACACTGGGGAAACACATGAATGTGCTGCAATTATTTTCCTTCCATCAGTCTCACATAATCAGGCTAGGTCTGGGAAATAGGAGCCCTCAGAAGCCCTAATCTCTGTCTCGAAACAAATTATATTGCTGTCTGCATTGTTACCCTTGCATATTTCTATACTTTTGCCATTAAGGAAATTTTCATCCTCTTACACTGGCCGTGGCTTTTTTCTCTCAGTAGCAGCATTTTCCTAAAACATCTTGTCACCATTTCATGCTTATTTAGGAAATGTGATAAAGAATTAGAGATTTGTGAGCATCAAGAACTCTCCCTTTCTTGATGCTTTTTCAAAGTATTATTTTCTTGTTCATAAATTTAAATATATCATCTTTAATAACTCAAGAATGCAATGTTCATAGTCTTTTTGACATCTGGGAGACATTTAGCCAACATTTTAATTCAATTTTTATACCCTTGAGTTTTTCATATCTACAACTTGTAGAAGGAGAGATTAATCCTTATTGCATTAACTTCTGGGAAAATGTCAAGTTTTAAAAATTAATCTTGATCATATTTTGCCTCTCCTTATATTTGCATTAAATTAGATTAATGGTTTCATTTAAAATAGTATACAATAAACTGGATAACTCAGTTAATAAATTGAAAGGTGTTTCTAATACCAGATCCGACTTGTTACCTTAATAGAAGGGATTATAATTCACATAGGACATCTCAATTCTAATATCATTTGTTCGCCTTGATAATTATTTCCTAGGTTTTCACAGACTTAATATGTTCTGTTATTTTCTGCCAACATTCTACATCTGATAAGGTTCCAATCCTCCCTTTCCATGAGAAGCAACAAATGGTATAGATATTACAAGAAAAGCCTTGAACTACAGTAAATCTAACTTTGAATTCTGTCTTCCCTGGCTGAGTGATACTTGGAAAGTTACCCAATTGTTCTAATCTTCATTTCTACAACAATACAATTAGGAATAATTGCAACTAACTTGTAATTAGATGTTTCCTTTATTTGTTAGTTTGATTTTTTTTTTTTGCTTATCTATTTATATAAATTCTGTAGGCTAAAATAAGTAAAGATTTTTTACACTTCTCAAAAAGTAATAAGGGTAAATAAATGGCTACTATTGCTACTGGTAAGGAATATATATTGATGACTATTTCTCAAAGGCCCAAGAGGGACTTAAAGGTTAAGTTCAATCTTCTTTATTTCACACAGAAAATTATGAGTAATATGACAAAGATACATGACTTTTTAATTTTGTTTATGTTGGCCAAATAGTTGCTTTCAAAACATTCTTTCTACATCTAGACATCGTCTCTCTGAGTGAAAAAACAATATTGTAAATATTTGCTTTAATTTCTTGCTTGTCCCTTAATCATTTATAACGTCTTTGTCACAGTAGTCTATTATTCTGATGTAACCAACTCTATCAGTCATTTTTCGTTAGAACAGGAGACTCCAATTAGTGTTATTCAACTATGGCCTACCTCCAGAGAATGATAAATCATAATCTTCTAGGTGATTCTGACATATACTCCTTTCAGGCTGAGAAGCGGATATATGGTCCCACAGTGAGCATCACAGCCAAACTGGTACTGGTATCACTGATGATGTGTTGGAGAATAAATATTCAAAACTACAGCTATATAAGCAAGAAATATCAATACAGTAACACAAATCTTTGCTTCCGAATGTCAATATGAGACCCGCATTCAAATTAAATTAGGAAAACTGGATACCACTGATGAATAACAGCTTTGAAAATAATGGTTTTCATGCTCTAACATTATTGATGATGTTCCTCCCCACCTTTGGAATTTTTCTTTGACTGTTAAATATACATCACATGAAAGTTACCATTTTAACCATTTAAAGCGTACAATTCAGTTCCATTAGGTACATTCACTCTGTTCTGAAACTGTCACCACCACTTATATCTAGTACTTTTTCATCCTCCCAAATTGAAACTCTGTGACCATTAAACAATAACTTATCAATTCACCCTCATTAAGCCCTCGTAATCACCGTTCTATTTTCTGTTTCTATGAATTGGACTACTCTACGAACCCCAAACCATATAGTATTTGTCCTGTGTCTGGCTGATTTTACTTAACACAAGTTTTCTTTAAGAAGAATAACAGTCCATTGTATGTATATACCACATTTTATTCGTCCATTCATCTGTTAATGAGTGTTTCTAAACTTTAAGTTACTGTGAATAATAATACCATGAATATTGACATGCAAATTCTTGTTCAAATCCCTGCTTTTAATTCTTTTGGATATAAGAGCTATAATTTTAACTGATATTAATTCTTGTATTAAAGGCTAAAGTGGGAAATTACCACTTTACTTTTTTCTCTCTCTTCTAGCAATTAAAACGACTGACCAATGAAAATCAATTTGGTAGATTTAGCTGTAAGTTATCAGCCTTAACCCATAGTAAATAGAGAGGATATTCCCATATTAATTCTTTTGTCCATTGTCCTTTTAACACCGTCCAAGTTTTATGTTAACATGACATAAACATTCATAATTTTGAGTCAGAAATTAAATCCCTACATGTTTATGTAGATAAAAGACTTATTTATTTACTTTTTTTTTTTTTGGTCTACTTTACTAGAATGTTAATTGTTTAAGGGCAGATGGACTGTTTTCTTTTTCTCTATATTTTTTTGCACATGTTGTATGAGACTATTAAACAGAAAACACAGATGACTAATTCCTAACCCACATAAACGTCAAGATAATATATGTAATTTTTAACTTATTAAGATTGTGTTAATATTGTTATGCAACAGTAGATCACTAATATACATGGCTTCAATAATAAGAGCATTGAATTGCAAACTTGTGATAGATCAAATTACATACAAAATAAGTTTAATACAAGGAAAAAGATGTTAGTTATATTCTGGAATAATTTTCATGAACTAAATTTTTTTTTTGTAGAATTAGACATTACTTAAATTGTTTACTTGTCTGTCTTGCTACCATGTGTGAAAAGGGCTAAATTTTGTGCTTCCCATAATTAGTTTCTTGATCCTTATAAAGTACAGAAATATAAAGTCTGCAGCTAATGAACTTTCATCTTTAACATAAAAAAAATGCCATCTTTTATTTCAAACTTTAAAGATAATATTTCCTGTATATTTTTCTACAATCTGGATAGAAATGATTAATACTAGTAAAAATAACTTGCATAATTTAAGAAAGAATTTACATCCAATGCATACCACTCAAAGCATTTCAAATACTCCTTGTTAGTAAATGTTTAAACGGATTTACTTCTAGACAAAATATCTCATTATGAACCTTTGTCTTAATTATTCCAACATACTTCTTTCTGCCAGAATCAAAATGTAGCATAAAAATGCAATTTTCTCCAGGCTAGATTTGAATGAGCCTCTATGATAATGAGCATTAGATTACAAAATTTTAATTCTTTTCTATTTGTTGCCAGGCAGGAAGCATTTTATTTTATTTTATGCTCTGGAAAGGACCAGTTACATGACTCAAACAAATTACGTATTCCCTTTGGAGACAAATGTAATTTAAATACAAATGAAGCAAAAAGAAGTCAAGATCTGTACAATCAGATGGCAGAGAGGATATAAAGATAACAAAATTGGATAGAATGTACGGAACATAAATTCATATGGAAAGTGGTGGAAGTAAACAATTGGACACTACATGTTCTATTTAATAAAAGTAACTACTATGCAATAATGCATGTCCAGCGAGATCTTAAAGTAGAAAGGAAATTCAAAATTTTATGTGAATTCCATAACCCTTTTACATTGACAACCATAGGAAGTTTTCTTTTTAAAGCTTCATCTGACTTGGTTTGATCTATGGGCTTGTTCTATGACCGGCAGTTTATAAGACTTAGAGTAAACTATCTGAAAGGTGTTTTCCTGTTCTACCATTATCAGTTTGATATAATATGATTTGCAATAGCATTTCGTCTTTTCTTTCTGCTGGGTACAATCAAAACTATCTATTAATTTTAGAAACCTAGAATTATAGCTCAATAAAGGATTTCTCAAAAGGTCTTAATAAAACATATCTTTCTCTTGCTGTTAATTCATATCATTGTAATTCATTATTTTATAATAAACAGTGCATCATTAATCTTCTTCCAATTGACTTTTTAACACCTATTTTAAAACAAGTAGCTGCTGAGTGTCTGAAATTCAAGAATTCTATTTTATTAAAGCTAGATTTACTGCTGATAGAATTGAGAACAAACTTTTACAATAAAAGAGGCAGGTAGTGGAACTATATAGCTGTAGTGATGAAGCTTAAGATTCAAGAGATCAACTGGATTCCCACTGTCAAGAAAAGGATTACTAAGATCATGCTTGAAGAAATGGTTATAACTCTAACAAATATGGACCTAGAACATTGGAAAGACAGATGGTTTCATCTTTTAAAAATGTCCTCCAGAAAGTTCTTCACCAGAAGCTCTTTCACAAAGCTTATGTAAGATGTGTTTCATGCCCATGTTCCTGACATATTCCTGATGGCAGTGTTAGCTCCTATTTTTCCTCCAAGAACAACACTAAGGGCATTATTGGCCATTTTAAACAAAAACCACAAATTTTGACTGAAATTTATCACTTCCTAAATTAATATTAATACTTAAATAGAGACTAGATAATAATTCAATTAAAGCCCTCAGTTTTAATAGATATCAAATTTAAATGTTATTACTTCATTATCTTACTGTTTACACTGTCGTTATCACCCCTAAGTTTCACATGTAAAACAGCTGCATATTTTTGAAGATTAATGAACTTTGTGTTTTAGAGTACTTTTCAGTTTCAAGAAAAATTGAGCACAGTATGCAGTTCCATGTGCATTACCCACCTCCAGTTTCTCCTATTATTTATGTCTTGCATTAATATGGTCTATTTGGTAAAATTGATGAAACAATATTGATACATTATTAACTAAAGTCCACATTTTACACAAGGTTTCATTCTTTGTGTTGTAAGTGCTACTGAGTTTACACGCATGTATAATGTCTTATGTTCATAATTACTGTATCATACGAGAAGGGCAGTTTCAGTGACCAAATAAAATCTCCTGTTCACCTATTCATCGTCACATCCCCTGAATCTGCCACCACTGCTCATTTTCCTGTCTGTATACTTTTGCCTTTTCCAGAATGTAAAATGTTTAAATCATATAGGAAGAAGGTAATATTTTTGGACTGGCTTCCTTTCTTAACAATATATACTTTAGTTTCCCTCATACCATTTGTGGCTTGATATTTTTATTGCTGAATCATAAAACAAGGATTTACTACAAACAGCTGCATTTTTGGAAGAAGATAATTGATCAAAATCACTCCAAATCTCCTGTATAGAAGTAAATCCGTGCATATAAAGTATAACCCAGGAAATTTAACTACTACAGAATTTATATGCAAAATACTATCACATAATTTTATCACGGATGTATAAAATAATTCATAGATATCTGTTTAACATTTCCATTATTATTTGAAAATATATACTACAATAAGTCTCTCGCAATTAAACTCTTGTTAACATCTTTGTCCTCTGAATAATGGCTGTACTAAAATAACAGAACTTGTAATTTTCCAATGTTAGACCCAGGTTTGACATTTTACATATAGATGACACAATTATTCTACAATTTAAAATCTACTTTATTTTTAGGTTCATGAAGTAACAATAATAGTAAATGTTTTGTGTGTCACATAATTCTTTTAAATGCCATAAAAGTGGTTTTAAATAGATGCTATAAAGCCACACTGGAATTCGATGGGGCTCTATTACTTTCCTTCTACTGAGAGAAGAATCTAATTTAGTTTCACATGTTAGTATTCAATATATTTTCAAATCAGTACCAATTAAGAAATGGTATCTTTATCTACTATGAGGTAATTTAATGAAAATGGAAAAAAATACACCACCTGGAATTCCTATTATATGTAACCTTGGAGTAATTTCATATAGGTGATTTAATTTTACATGTTTCACTGAGAAAACTGTTTTGAATTGACATAGAGCAGAAAAGAGATTCTGACTTTTCCGGAATTTTTAAGATGGATTGTAGATAATAAAATTAAGAAAGGATCAAATGCTTAAACACTGCTTTTTACAACCTTCCCAAACTGTCCTTACTATTGTTAAGAGTTTTGCTTCTATTAAGAGCCATGTAGTTTCCTCATTTTGAGGACAGGAAAATGTAAGCCCTGCAGATATACACAATTCCTCAAGACCAGAAAACTACATCTGTAATTAAGCATGTCTATGTATTTGTTTGTTTTATTCATTGTTCTCAATAGAGTTTCTCTCCTCTCTCTTAGTTATTGGCTGTCAAACTTTAAAACCATAAGAGAATTAGCTGAAAAACTTATTAAAATATTTGGATTTTTTGGATCATCCTTACGGATTCTGATTTAGTACATTCATGAGGCCAGACCTAGCAATATCATTTGTAAAACATCACTCTTTCAATAGTTAAAAAGGCAAGCTTTCCTATGTCCAAAGCAAGATTTTAGAAGTGCCCTAAAAACACTGAAAAGTTTATTATCTTCAGTTAAATTCATCTCTCATATTGGACAATAAATCTAAATTAAATTAGAAAACAATCTTAGCAAACAGTGATGCGCTCTGCATATAGAGTTATTTTATATTATAGTAATAGTTTACAGATAGCTTTTTTTATTCTTTAAAATCAAGAGCAATAATTCTCCCTGAAATATTGTACCTTCTCAGTAAAAATCTCTTAGTCCTAACTTGTGCAGTTTGTATAAGAATGATGATAACGTTCCTCAGTGTATAGAGTATTTTAAATCTCTTGAATAATGAAATGTTAACTAGAACTACTCTTTCGTCATTTCCTTGGTCCTTGTTATAAAATTGTTTTTAGTTTTCATAGTCTATAAACATAAACTTCTGGATTTTTAATTATGCTTTTTCTCTCTGTTTGCATATCAGGAGGTGGATTGTTATTCCTTTATAGTTCTTACACAATCAACACTATTTTTATTCTTCAAGAGAAAGTGATTCAGAAACGTATTTTTAAATATAAACTGTATAAAAGTTTTGATTCTTCATTTGTTACAAGTGCAAGTTACTTAATAAGCAAACGGTGAATTTTTTACTTTAAAAGAGAACTGATAAGATAACTTTCTTCACTGAGGGAATTTGATTTTTTTTAAAATGTTAATATATATATATAGTATTCTTACTTTGGATTTGATGTATTAAGTTGAATAATGTTAGAAATTGAAAATGACACAATATTTTTTCTAAACATTAACAAAATATCAACTTTTTCAAGAGCTTAATAAAAATATGTTTGGTACATTACCACTTACCTAAATAAAAAATAACAGTTTGAGTTTCCTTTATAGAAAATGCATTTTAAAATACATGAATCCTTCAGAATGAAAATAAGTGTGGTGTTGAACCATCCAAAGTTTAATAGTTTAAAGATCAATGTTGATACATATCCATTTCAAATGAATACTTAATGCATGTCTTAAATTGCTAGCATATTTGTTTGGAGAAGTTGTAAACAACTGTCTTTCACAAAATTTTTGGTAAACTGTGAGAGACACTGCATTTCCCATTCAAAATCAATGTTCACATTTAGACTCTATGATCTATTTTAGATGTATTGATCTTTCCATGATATTCAACACTAAAACAGATGACAAGTGAATCTCAGTATGTATGAGTCTTAGTCCTTCATCATGAGATGGAGGGCGAATGTCAGTCTTCCAAATGCCAACTCGAACTGCAAGAGTCCCTTTATTCTAAAGTAATATTATGTGTTTGAATTACTATTAGAACTTGGATATTTCTATTTGGAGTAAACAAAAGATATATAAAATATATTTTCTGATTATGACAGTACAACTAATTTTCAAAAGATCTAAATATGTAACTTACCAAAAAACCTCACATCAGATATGATCATATGGTAGCAATTATATTGTGACTCACAGAACTCCAACAATATTCAGCACATTAACCAAGATCATCCTCGGAAGTCTATCGCTGAGTTTATGTAAAGCACATGCTTCCAAAGGGCTGCTTACAGATAAAGAATGAGAAATGCAGAGATGCTACGGGAGGTCCCCTCCTGGGAGACACCTGATTTATCTGCCATCTCACTATGAATTGAGAACTTCCTGCCCATCATGCAGAAGCTCACTTAAATGACAGAATAGTCACTTAAAAGACACAGCAGGCTAGGATTGTACTAGCCCTCTTTTTCAATTGGAGTCAGAACGCATGTAGTTTGAAGGTTGACCCTGCTTCCTATTCATTTCTTTCACACAGGAATATCACCTAACAAAATATTTGCTTGCTAAATCTCGTTTTGATATATAATAGTTAGAACACAAACCTGCAATAACTACTAACACAGAATATTAAGAAATTAAAGTTTAAAAGTAGTATTAGTATTTTAAAATATAGAAATTAAATTCAAAGTATTCCTAATCACTTACAAAAAGACTTCTGGGGATAATAAAGATGAAGATGTTGAAAAGATATTGCTATAGAACATTAATATATGTTGATATAGGTATTAGATATATTGATATATAATAATGATGATAAGTAAATTCAATAGATGTAATACATATTCATTTACGTGGAGTCAGAAATGAATAAGAAAACCTTGATTGTTATAGTATACCATTATTTCAATATGATTACAATGTAGAAGTGTACCATATGTTGTCGGATATTTTAAAATAGTATGAGATACTGCAGTTAATATTTCTATCAAGTCAGCAGCTACACGATTGCTACCACTCTTTTCTTCCACGTCACTGGCAGACACAACAAGTTATACAGAGTTCTAATTATAAAAAGGAAAGCATTATTTGTCATATCTGTCTAAAAGAGTTTAGTTCAATTTCAATTGAAGGGTAGCAGAATATGCTACCCTAAATTACAACAGTAGAAGTTTAGGTCATACCACCTCAAAATATACCACATTGGTATATTGATTTCTTTGAGCAATAGGCAATTTAAAAACAGCAAATCTGGGGAGAGGTTTTCTCTGAACTCCCCTTATCTACCTAAAGACAGATCTCTCAAATAGATCTCAATTGTCATCAATCCTCTCTCCCTAGGAGCTTCATCAACTAGCAAAGAGTTATTCTCAACACAGGAGAACAAACTAGAAGTGAACACAACATTAAGACAAACTTTGTCACAAAATATCAGATCTTCTATCTACTCTTCTAAGAACCGATTTATTTATCCAAAGAGGCACTTACTCTCCTTATAGGCTTATACAGCCCCCTTCCCATTCCCTATTAAGATAATATTTAATCCTGAATTCTAAAGCCACCTCTTTGAGTTGCTCATTTTTCCTAGGTATCTCCCATATATACAAAAAGAATACATGCTAATAAATTTGCATTTGTTTTTCTCTTGTTAATTTATTTTTTTATTACAGAGTCTCAGCTAAGCACTCAGAAGGGTACAGGGACAATAATTTGTCCTACCCTACACAGTCAAACTACTTAAAATAGATATCAAAAGCTAAAATTGATAAAGACTCAGAAGACAGTGCCTAGAAAATAATGTAAGGGAATAAATATAGTCATAATAATCTCCACATAAAAACTGACTTTCTAACTTTCACAGCTATCCAAATATGAATAGGTGAATTCCTCCCTACTTTAAGTTTTTTAAAAGAGACAGGTCGACATTGAGGTAAGAATATTAGAAAAATCAAGTTTTAAATTATTATGCTAACTAAAAGATCTCTATGGTATATATCATCCTTTATATGATATGACTCTAAGAACAGAATTTTGATAAATAAGATTATCCTCTTTACTTCCAGTGAAAATCAAACTGAGGAAATGGTTTAAATTAGGATATGAGATTGAATATAGATATAGAGAATCTTCTTAATTGCCTGCATGGTAATAATTTAAAATTTATGCTTATTTATTGGGGTGTGGGGTGAGAGGGGCTAATACTTGAACTCAATTCATTGAAAAAGATATCGAGGTCATCTGGAGATGATTTTGAGAAAGAGGTGTTTCAATACAAAAGTTAAAGAAAATGCCATTAACCATTAACTCCTTAAGAAATTTGTTTCAAGAAAAGAGAAGTGAGGAAAAAATAAATAAAAAATTATTAGAGCATGCAAAGTCGAAGGCACTGAAATTACTGATATTTCCTTTTATCTCACAAAGGAAAACTGAAAGAACCAAATACAAAATTAACAATGTATTAAATATTTGTTATAATTTTGGAATTGTGTGTTGGTCATATGTTTCTAAATAATGTGAATGTTGTTTACAATTCTATAATGTATTAATAAATAATATAATTAATAATATAAATAAATACTCTACAGTCTGAAGAGTTATATACTTTCAAAAGTTTGAAGAGGAACTCAGTGCTTCCTGGAAAATGTAGATGTTCATTTAATGGCAGATAAAACAAATAATGTCTCAAACCTCCATTAACCTAATTAAATGACTCAAGTAAAGACTGGTTAGAAGAGGTAATGAATTAACAAAATGAGTCTTTTTCAACTATGACAACTGCCATAAAGACCAAAGAGAATCAAATGTATCCTTACCTTAAAAATTACTGTATATCCGGCCGTTATAAAAGTAAACATCTGTATGGGGTAAATTGCTTTCCCATTATGAGCTTCCTCCTACCCTGAAAACTTACTTGAACCCAAACCATCAGGAAGCAAGTTTAGGTCACAGGATTTGAGAAAAGTCAAAAATCGAATCTTTTTCCTACACATATAAAATATACCAATATTATAAATTATAAACATGAAAAATAATGACAAAAATTTCCATTCTAATCTTAACAAGACAAATTAGTTCATTTAATGTTTATGGTGGTCTTTGTTAAATCCTTGACTAATTTTACCAACTTCATTCTTTATTTTTTAAAGAACCATTAGCAGAAAAGAAGTTTTTAAATATGGAAACAGAGAAATAATAATCAAGTATGTAAAATAAAGTTTTAGTTTTCTGCTGTATTGCTTCTTTTATTTTGTTAAGCCAATCTACTAATTATCTGTCACCAAAAAGTTAGCTGTCAACTCAATAGGATTTTCTCCTTTAGTTATTATTAAAGTATTTATGATGATTTCTATTATCATTTTAGAAAATATAATAAGGGGTCTGTTGCTATATTCCAGCAAACAAGCATCAGTAGTTCAATGCTGATATGTTTTTAATTATAAAAAGGACAATGAATACAATTCTCTATCTGGGTAGAACAAGTACATTGGAAAATGGTATGTCAGTTAGTAAATGCCACCTCTCGAGTCTTTTTGATAGCTTTCACAATGCTAGTTTACATCTAAAACTCTCATTTACACTCCGCCATACCTTATTTTTCACTTTTCTTTTTTTTTCACTTTTATGATGAAGACAATTGGACTTCTCTGGAAAATGGAGAAAGCAATTAATTGTATTCAAATAGCCAAACTTTAGCTTGAAGTCCAGAAAGCTTTAGTTTGGAATACGTAATATCAAGACTTGATAAGTTGAAATAATTTGAAATGATTTAAAACATCCAAAAATGTTCATCTGATATTGTTTTAAATTCAAAAGATAAAAAGCATTAATTCTCTTATTATTTGAGGAAGAATATATTCTGTTTCCCTAATATATATTTTATATGTTTCTATAGTATTACACCATTAGTTCATGTACCTAATAATATATATTTTTAATAGAAAGCAACTTATTTTAGAATTTCTACAGCAATCAAAGTCTATAATGTATCTAAAATTACACATTTAATGTGCTAGTTCTCCACAAACACCATTTTCCTTTTTCCTCACTAATAGAGGTGCAACTTAGACATAACTCCCTAATGAGCACTAGCATTTTTCTGCCTTTTCCAAGCCAAGTGTGGACATTTGCCTGGATTTTCGAGATAAAATGTGAGTTGATATAAAATTTGCAACTTTCACCTCCTTTGATTTGGAAAATCTGGATGAGGACTTCTGCCCCTTTTATCTTTCCACGGACTGAATTGGCAGTGATTGAAGTTATTTTGAAACAGAATGCTAAAGATGGAAGGCACTAAATAGGCAGGAGTCCCTGAATGACCACTTGGAAGAACAGCATGCACAAGACTCACCATCAAGCCCACATTTCAGACTGCCACAAGAGCCCAGCATACTTGTTTCTTTGTTCTTTAAACCATTGTAATGTAAGTGTTTCTTTTTGCAGCAGCCTAAGCTAACCTAACTAATCATTTCATTCTGAGATTTAAAGATTTAATGACTGGCTATTGTAAAAATAAGATAATTGAGTCAAGGGAGGGTTTATGAAAAGTTAGGAAATAATTATCCAGGCAACTAAATACTATTCAAATTGAGTTATCCTATGTGAATTATGATAACCTCTATTAAGGTAACAAGTCCAATGTGGTTTTAGAAACACTTTTAAATTTATTAACCAACTTTTCCAGTTTATTACATGTCATTTTAAATGCAACTATTAACTTAAATTAATACAACTATAAAGAGAGGCAAAATATGATCAAGATTAATTTTTAAAATCTCTGATATTCCCCAGAAGTTAATGCGATAAAGATGAATCTCTCCTACAAGTTACAGATATGAAAAATTCAGTACATAAAAATTGAATTAAAATGTTGACTGAATATTTCTCAGATGTCAAAAGGACTATGAATATTGCATTCCTGAGTTATTAAAAAAGACATATTTAAATTTATGGACAAGAAAATAATATTTTGAAAAAGCTTCAAGACAAGGAAATTTCTTGATGCTCACAGATCTCTAATTATTTATTACATTTCCTAAATAAGCATGAAATGCTGACAAGAGGTTTTAGGAGAATGCTGCTATTGAGAGAATAAAAGCCACAGGTACTGTTAGAGGCTGCAAATTTTCTTAATGTCAAAAGTATAGAAATATGCAAGGGTAACAATGCAGAGAACAATATAATTTGCGTCTAGACAGAAATTAGGGCTTCTGAGGTCTCTTAGTCGCCAGTTCTAGCCTGATGATGTGAGACTGATGGAAGGGAAATAATTGCAGCACATTCATGTATTTCCCCAGCGTAGACTAGACTCACACCTGGCTCATGTCAAAAGTGATACTGATAGCCAACTCTTACCTCATGATTACACTATCGGGGAGGTAGAATTTTTCTTCTACCTTTTTAGGTTGTCCTGGCTGGTCTAAGAATTGAATTGACATGAAAAAATAACAGAAGAAAATCAAACTTCATTATGTACATACATACATAAGGAGTTCTCATAGATATGGGAACTAAGGAAATGACCAAAGCAGGAAGCTTTTGTACACTTTAGAGGACAAAGTAATAAATTGATGAGTATTTGACAGGAAATTTGGACTTGTGTGCTTAATTAGGAAGCAATAATTTGAGTTTGGGCTTGGGGTAGTAAATCAGTAAAAGCAAAACAAGGTTGTTTATACAGGCTTTTCAGCCCCATATTCTCTACCTCTGGAGCTAAAGATGTTTCTCTTTCCTTCTGGTGCAGGGAAGGTAGCTTTCACATCGGATAGTTGTTTTCTGCTTTCAGAAGGCCATAGGGATCAGAGTGTCCTCTTTGTGTTCACTGCTTTTTACATAACTTAAATAAAAAATATTAATATGCCACTTTGGCACATGTTGGTGGGCCTACAGTAAGCTCCAATAATGCTATGCTAGGTCCTCTAAATGCTTCTCAGGAAATTAACTTATTTATTCCCCTCAAAAATTCTATGAGGTAGCTACTATGATTATTCTGAATTTGCAGATGAAAATACTGAGTCTCAAAAGTAAATGTATCCTGACCATGGTGTACAACTAGTTTAGGGCGAGGCCAAGTTTTGCCACCATGCACCCTGGCCTGGTGACTAAGCTCTACGCCTCCCAGGCGGAAGAAAATTGGGCTAGGAGTCAAATCATTTGGATTCAAGTCCAAATCTGCTCTTAACTTTATATTGAGCTGTTATATTTTATTAGTTTGGGCCAAAGTTATATTCTGTTATGCAAATATTGCTTTAAAATTATGAGTCCTTTACCATCTTTAACCATTTCTGATAGTTTGTATGTTACCTACTTTAGGAAAATAAAGTCACGGGGAAAAAATGCCAAGTGCTCTAAAAGTATTATTATATTTGAGAGTTACATTTTAAAATTCAAATAGACTAGATTACTTAATTTTGAAATCAAAAGCATCATTTATGTATCACAGATTTGGTGGTCTATGTCACTTAAAGCTAATGTAATATTTTGTGACAATTTTCTTCCTCATTGCTCTATATAACGGAGATATAAACAAGTACAGTCTGAATTAAGGTCTCATAATATATTACTTTTGATCCTCCTTTGCCAATTATGGGACACTGAGCTTTATACAAACACTTCTCATTGTCTCAGGACAGTAATATCTCTTAGGAGATCTTACTAACCATGGTTATCTCCATGATTACCATGTCATCTGACCTCGTATAGTTTCTACCTTGCACAAAGAGAATATACATACGTGCCTGAGGGTTCATTGTCTTCTTGGCTATGACCCTATAACTGAACTACCATGTATCTGATTTGGCACCTAACCATGTTATTCTATTTTCATATATTTATGTGCCAATATTCTCAACTAGAATTCAAATTTCATCTAAGCAGGTGCCATGTTACCCCATAACACAAACATCTCTAATTGGCATTCATTTAAAATTTTATATGCTCATTTATTTTTATATATAGCCATGTCTTTTAACCTTTTAATCAAGACTTTCCATGTAATACTTGAATTATTTATTTCCAGATAAGTCAAATATTCTTTCAATTACTTTCTTGGGGCTGATTACAACATTAAGAGTAACATGACCCATAATTTCCCTAGAAATGTCTCTTCTTGTCAAAATTAGAAGCTTAGATTTGATAATATCTTTGTGAAAGTTAGGCATCTACCACAGTTTTTTTCATTTATTTAACCCCACTGGAGAATCCAAATGTCAAGAAAATTATTTTTTCCTAACAACTAATATGTTTTTGTTATATGGTCACAGCCTATGTTGTAAATAATAATGTTTTTCTTTGAATCTACTGGAGCCTCAGAGTCAAATATTGCACTTATCTTTGCAATTTTAGAAGTTGAATGCAATACACATGTATCATGATAACTTTTTCTCTGATTTCCATTATAGTCTTTGCGCTCCTTCCCTTTAGCTATTTTTATATTCTTTTATATTATGTAGTTTTAGAAAATACTCCATATCTCTTTTAGAATTCTGTGGGGTATATGCAAACAGATGACTATTAAATACTCTGTTTCTAAGAGTCTGAGCATTTTAAGCCTACATTGTTCCTCTGTTTAAGTTGAGAGCTGGGAGCATTAATCCCAGTTTCTGATATATAATTGCCTTTATTATTCTGAACAAGTACAAATTTTAGATTTGTTGCTCTTGGTATGAGTGGGCAAACCCAAGTCTATTTATGTAGGCACAAATGAAGTGTTCAGGTAAGATGTTTTTGCATTTTTAAGTTTTATTGTTTCTTTTACTCTTCCCCTTATCTACACAAAGCAGTCTTTTTATTGTCACAGAAGGGAGATCTCAAACCATTTCATTCATTTAGTAGAAATTCAATTTACACTTGTTAGTTTGAATATAATTTAATTCAGAATGCCTTACTTTTGATTGCTTCCAATAGAAATGGGACTATTTTTTTTTCTAAGCTTATATATATTTAGAGAATGAGAAAATTCAGGCCATTTAAAGTAGATGAAAAGTGGCTCACCTAACTGAAATTTTCCTTAAGTATAAAATTTGAGGACTGTTTTATGTGTTTTAAGCCCTTGGAATGATACATTAGGAAAAATAGTTTAGTTGGTGAATTGCCAAATCATTTTTCTTTTCCTCAATTCACTGACAGTACATATATTTCAAAGACTGATCACACTTTAGTAGCATTAGAAATTTATTTAATTCCTGAATGTCTTTCAGATGATTAAATGTGTAACAATCCAGAGTATGATATGGAATATTATATTTTGAGACAAGCTTGCATTTTGTGTAGCAGGTTTTATATGTTGTAGAGCAGTGATATTTTTGTGTACTTTCCTATATTATGTTTCAAGAACTGTATTTAGCATTATTTAGTTCTGTCTGAAATATTGACACTCAATTTAAAAATCTCAGATTTTTTTGAAATTGTGGACTGCATTGCAAGACAGAATCCCAAAGATATTTCAGGCACATAAGAAATATTTTTGTCTGAAAATGTCCTGTAATTTCTTAAATCTCCAGGTAACTTTGTGTTCTACTGATCTAAAACTGTAACACAAATCTAAGCAAAAATGATTAAAATGAGACTTTTAAAAATATTTAAACATACTTCTCTAAATGTATTTTTATTTCGAACTGCCTATTTATATCGCATATAAAAAGAATAAAATGCTAGATTTGTTTAAAATATAGTATGAAATAAAAGTAATTCCAAGTATCATAAAGAATGGGAGAATCCCTAGTAATTCTAATTAATTTACATTAATGAAACCAGTAAGCCTGGAGCAAGATTATGTATATAGCAAGAATATAATTTACATTGGTTAGTTCATAAATCAATGTATATCTGAGAACTTCAAAGAGATTTTAAGCATTTTCTTTTCAAAAACAGGCAAAGAAATGTCTTGCTTCACCAAAATATTCTAATGAATAGGAATAATAAAACTCGAAACATTAACTAAGTCCTAAGACTTGTGTTAAATACAATAGTTTTTATAAACTTACAGGACTTTTGCATTTGTTTCACTCTATTTATTCTCAGGATTTTCTCTTTCATAGATGATCATGACCTTTTATGATCCCAGTAACATATAAAATGACAAAGTCAATGAAGTTCTTAGTAATTTGAAATACTCTATTACCACCAGAACCCAATAGACCCCCCAAGATATGCTAGAAACTTAAAATCAAAGATCTCCAGAGTACATAAAGAACTCTAACACATAGATGAGTAAAGAATGAAAAGGTCCCCAAACCAAATATATAGGGTTAAAATAAAAAAGAAGCAAAATTGATCTACCATAAGATCCAGCAATTCTTCTCCTGGGTATTTACCCCAAAGACTTGAAAACTCATATCCAAAAAGAAATTTGCACACCAATGCTAATAGCAGCATTATTCACAGAGGTCAGGACATGGAAGCAATGGAAGTGTCCTGCGACAGATGATTGAATAAAGAAGCTGAGGTACATAAATACAATGGAATATTACTCAACCATAAGAAGAGATGAAATACTGCCATTAGTGACAACATAGATGAACCTCGAGATAATCATGCTAAGCGAAATAAGCCAGACAGAAAAAGCTGAAAGTCACATGATATCATTAAAAGCAACAAATAAACAGGACAAACAAAGACTCGTGAACATGAATAATAGATGAGTGTTTTACAGAGGGTAGGGGAGATGGATGAGAGGAGAAGTAGATTGGGTAATAGGGTGCAAATATGTGGTGACAGAAGGAAATCTAACTACAGGAGGTGAACACACAATATAAATATATATATATACATATATATATATATAGCATACTGTTAAAATGTACAACTGAAACTTATTGGATTTTGTTAAACAATGTCAGCATGAAAGAAAGAAAGAAAGAAAGAAAGAAAGAAAGAAAGAAAGAAAGAAAGAAAGAAAGAAAGAAAGAAAGAAAGAAAGAAAAAGACAAAGTCAAATTCAAAACAACTGAAGTTCTCAGAGATTTCTAATGAGATATATATCAGTACCATATTTTGGCAAACAATTTGACATCATCAGTTACATGTGAACAAATGCATATCCCCTTACTCAGAATTTCTACTCCTAAGTATTTACCAAACAGAAATGCACTCATGTGCTGATAAAAGATATGTACAAAAAATCCACTCTTTGTAGTGTAGACATGTACATTATTTGTAATATCAAAAAGGTAAAACAACCTAAATGTCAATCAATAGTACATAGGATACATTAACAATAGTACATTTGTGCAATGGGATTCTATGGAGCAATGAAAATGAATATGACTACAGGCAATGATTTGGATGGACCTTAAAAATAAAAAGTGAATCAACTTATTCAGGAAATAAAATCCAAATTTCCTAAGTCAATTTATATAAAGTACTAAAAAAGGAAATACTAATCCAATCAGAATAGTTGTTAATTTTTGTGGCAGACCGATAATGTTCTATTATTTGATGTAGATGCTAGTTAATTCCGGAGATATAATTTGAAAAATAAAATTATCAAAATGTTTATACAGCTCTAAATCTATAGAAACCAAAGGAAATTTATTCAATTTTCTGGTAATTTTAAGCTTTTCATCAAAGATATAATAAAATACTTTTGACAAAATGAAGGAGTTCATATTGTTTTGTTAGTGTTTTGTTTCCTTAATATTAAAAAATTATCTGCTTTCAATGCTTGGTAAAACAATGCTACATAGTTTTGTTATGATTTCTAGCAAGGAAGCATGATTTGGGAACGTGGAGTAATGTTCGGTAGCAGTGACTGAGAGATGACAGCAATCAAGTGTGGTAGGTAAGATCTAGGAGATGGGGTTGACAGAGGGAATGCAAGGTAGGATGAAAAAACACATAGGTTTATCTGGTTCTAGGTTTCACAATCTAGAATTGTAAGCCAGATAGCGAGTTTATGACCTGATAATTGAGTGATCATGTTCACAGATCAGAAACAGATTGATAAGTGTTGCAGTTCACATGAGCACAGGCAGAGGTCATTCTGTTGTTTTATACTATAGAATAATCATGAGAATCTAAGCTAGGTAGGAAGAATTAGTGGAAGGAGACATGACTGAAGCCTTAGGAGGACTTAGGCACTCAGCAAAGAACAGGCATCATAGGAAAAGAACAGAGTGCCTTTCAGGCACAAAAAAAGCCTGTCAGGCAGCTCAGAACACACTCACTGCAGGAGTCAGTAACAACTAAGCAGAGAAAGTGAGGTAACCACTTTCGTGGGAGAGGATCCTTATGGCTTTAATATTTTAGATTTTTACGCCATGAAATGAGGTTGAAATAAAGGTGTAATCAATCAATCAATCGTTCAATCAATAAAAAAGGAACATGTGCAGGCCAGAAATGAATGGTAGCTCCTTCTGTCAATTACTAAGGGAACTAGAGAACTTTTCATTTAAGACAATATTGATTAAAGTGTAATCAAATGTGATAAATATGCTAAATCCTAAGATCATAAAGAATAAGTTTAATGAATACAAAATATAAAGGCCATCAAAACAAAGTTTTACCTTTTAAGTCTATATCTTTCCCTTTTCCAAAGTGTAATAATGAAGGCAAACCTATATTTTTATCTTTTAACCACTACTGGGATGGATAACC
This sequence comes from Pteropus medius, assembly GCF_902729225.1. Lineage (NCBI taxonomy): Eukaryota > Metazoa > Chordata > Mammalia > Chiroptera > Pteropodidae > Pteropus > Pteropus medius. Next base: position 118,600 of record NW_024340748.1, read on the forward strand.
TTGGAAAAGTTTCTTAAATTCTCTCAGCATCAGGTCTACAATTAATGACAATACTATCTAACATATTTCTTATGAATATAAATGAAAAAGTGCATATGAAGCACTGAATACAGTGCCTGGCTCCCTGAAATCTCTCAGAGAATGTTCACAGTCCTTGTTAGCTCTTTCATTGGAATAGTTTTTTTTGTTTTTATCTATAAGATAATAGTAATATCAGATGCAAAATAGTCTAATTCAGCATGCATAGTGCATATGTTGGTAAAAACACCATTCTATTGAACACTCAGATATTTTATCATCGCCTTGAATCCAAATAGTGGCCTTATCTTTCTAGAACTCACATTTAACATCAATATAGAATATTAATTTTTCCTCTTATTTTAATGGAAGAATAAGGAATATTTATGAAAGCTGACAGTTAATGTGAGAACATTTTCTCTGTTAGGTAATGGCTATGCAAATTCTATTATTCAAATACGATTTTTAATAAAATCTGATCCCTTTGAGAAATAACCGGGATAACCACTTGAATTTCCCTATTTTCAATGACATAGTTCTCTTATATCAATAAGGATCAGATTGACTGGTAATTATGAGACACATTTATATGTTTAAAATAAATGGTATCATCTTAACACTGTATTTTGAGTATTTTATACATATTTTCCTTGCAAATATTAATCGATAGCTTGGTATTTCCCTTTCAGAAAACTGTAACACAGGTGTGAGGTTCTGAGAACCAAACTCTAACAGCACAGCTCAAAAAGTTACAGCCTTCAGATAGAACTAGCATCAATTTATCCATAAACAGTTTCAAAAAGAATATTTTTTAAAAAGGATAAATTACAGCTTTTGTTCCTGATCACACAATGCCATAGAAAATCATAAAGTTAACTAAGTCTATCTTCTAGGAATTAACATATCTAAGAAGTGGATAAAAAAATCTTGAAGTCCTCTTAAATATAATTTAAAAAAAATCAACAAGTCAGTAAAATTATTTTTTGGTTTTTTGCTTTATGTAAATTTGATTTTCTCTATTGTATCTGCTCTATCATTCACTCAACACATGGTTTTACTTTATTATCTTATTAGTTTCAAGTATACAGTACATTGGTTTTTTATATAGTTTATAAAATGATTCCTCAAATTGCTCCTTCTCTCTTTTACTTTTCCACCTGGCCAATATATTAATGCTAACTAAATTCCCTATGCCATGCTCCCCAAACCAGTGGCCATCTATCAACTACTAATTTGTACTTCTTTAACCCTTTACCCCATTCTCGCAGTCCCCCAACCTCCCAACCCTCTTCCCATCACGAAAAAGGACACTAAATTTGTGCATCAGTGTTTGATCAATTTGTTCATTTTGTTCCTTAGATTCTGCACCAAAGTGAAATCGTGTGGTGTTTATCTTTCCCTGTCTGACTTATTTCACTTAGCATAATAACCTCTAGATCCATCCATGTCATTGCAAATAGTAGGCTTTCCTTTTTTGAATGACTGAGTAATATTCCATCATATATATGAACCATAATTCTTTATCCAATCATCTGTTGATGGGCATTTAGTTTGATTCCATATCTTAACTATTGTGAATTATGGCACCAGATCTTTCTGAATTATTGTTTTGCTTTTCTTGGATAAATACCCAGAAATACAAATGCTGGGTCAAAAAGTATATCCAATTTTAATTTTTAGAGAAACCTCCAGTTTTCCATAGTGGCTATAACAATTTTAATCACACCAGCTATTTATGAGGGTTCTGTTTTTTCCACAATCTCCCGAACATTTGCTGTTTTTTGATTTATTGATCATAGTCATTCAGACAGGTGAGGTTATATCTCGTTGTGGCTATAATTTGCATTTCTCTGATGATTAGTTACCCTGAGCATCTTTTCATATGTCTATTGGCCATTACTATTTCCTCTTTGGAGAACTATCTATGCAGATATTCTACAAATTTTTTAATTGTATTTTGTTGTTGTTGTTGTTGTTGTTGTTGAATTGCATGACTCTTTTATAAATTTTGGATTTTGATATAGCAAAAAGCTGTTGGAGTGGAGAGTCCACGACGTGGCCGGATTCAACTGCATGGACAACAGCTGTTATTATTGATAGATAGCCCACTCACTAAGTAGCATAATTTGGCAAATCGCTTGTGCCAGTCCAGGGTTCCAGAGATGCTGAATTGATGTCAAAGGGCACATGGCCAGCCAGAGCTCCCCTCTGGGTTTTCGCCTGCCTTGGGCCTGGTTATTTCGACATTGCACAAGAGCCAAGCTAAGACAGGGCCAGAGAGAAAGAAAAACCTCCAGAGGCAACGATGCTGGGATCAAAGACTGGCTCCTAGTCCTTTGTTTGTCAACCCAGAGACTTGGAGTGGAAACATGAATATTGGTGAACTGGATATTCAGGGCAGGGAAGGAACTAGAACCCAAATGGCCAGGTACGCCACAGGTGCCCAGCTGTCTGGCCAGGTGCTGATTACCCAGGTGGGAATAGGGCAGTGACTCCCTATGCCAGGCCTCCAATGCCAGGACATTGCCAGGCCTCGCCCGCAGGTAAATGAGAATACTTGGCCAGCTCTTGGCCTCGGCCTTCCTTGAGATTTGGTTTCTTCATCCCTGCTGGCATTGAAGGCGGGAAGCCGGTGACTGAGCCCTGAGCCCTGAGCAGAGGGCTTCATTCATCAGCAAAGATTGCATTTGTGTATCCTGAATCTGAAATGAGTGCTCAGTATTCCTTCATACACTGATGCTCTATCAATAGCACACTGTGTCGAAGCCCCTACGCTACTGAGTCATACCACTTCCTCCCCTGCCTCAGCACTGGGCAGATGAGAGGGACAGGGTGTGCCCTCTACACTGGCCCCAGTGTTCTTGGAGACCGCACAAGAGCCAACGCTCAGGCTTTCTGCCTTGCCATCTGCGTGAGAGCTGGCAGTTAGCAGCCGGCCTACTGGAAGGCTGGCCTCACCTGCCTTGCATCAAACTCTTTCTCCATTCAAGTAGTGCCTGCGTCTTCCATCTATTGCCCAAATACACAGGCTGACTCCTTCAGCCTAGCAGCTTGTGCAGCCACCTGACCCTAATAAGAAGATGGGTGGTTGCTGAACAGCCCTGAGATTTCGGGGTGGCATTTTTCTGGAACTCAAGCCCTGCTACTTCCCAGCTGAACACCTCACATAAACATGCTGTGATTCTCATCCTTTTGAATGGTCCCCCAGCCCACCAAGGGAAGGGAAATATGTTGCCGACAGTAACAACGCCTTTCTGCTTTCACTCCCATTTGAACCTGGAACAGAGGGCAAGACATACAGAAGCAAAATGAACAAAAGAGAATTTAGAGGCTTGAACGGACCAGATCTTCAGTGTGTCAGGAAGACAACAACGTGTAAAGAGGTTGAGAACCTGGGTGAAGGTCAACCACCTGGCAGCTGTTGCTGAGCATGCATCGTACTAAACGGGAGTTGGCTCATGTGTTAGCACACCTGAAATTTTCCTAAGTTACTGAAGCCATGCATTTCAGCTAGGTTTCGTTTGGCCAAAATGAGAGACCGCAGCAGGGTTTGCAGTGCCAACCCACACCAGGTCTTGCTGCTTATGACAGAACTGTGGACAAATTGGATCACTGTGTGGACTTGACTGGATGGTTTTCAGGTGAGTCATAGATGGTAGCACAGGACATTGATGTAAGGTGAGAAGAAGTTGAAAATATCTGGCAGATCTGGTGCACGACCGTTTCATGAGAATATGTCAAACACGTGAATCCCCTATTTGAAGAGGAATTGAACTCAAAACAGAGGTTTTCGACTCTCCGTGAGTAGTCCACTTCTCAAAGGCCAGAGGTGTTACAGCGTAATACTTTCTGGATTGGGTTGCCAGAAATGGAGACATGAAAAGAAAGCTATGATGCTGACTCAATACACCCTTTCTCAAGTTTTCACCCCCAAAAAATGAAGTTTTCTGGAAAAATGAATGTTCTTGTCAAGGACAAAGTGTACTGGGGAGGCCACTGTCTCCTAGGACTCTGGCCACTGTCTCCTAGGAAACTGGCCAGAAGTGGGCTGTGAAATGATGGCTCGTGGGACCCAGGCAGTTGTTGACAGCTGGATATTCCTGCCCTGTCAGGGTTTTTGCCTCTCTCTAAAACTCTATGATTCCTCCCTGAAGCAATCTCAATCCATAAGGAAGAATCCAGGAAACTCTGATTCTGTGAGGCAAACCCTTTTAAGTGGTTCAAGGGCAAATGCTAGAAAAGTATGAGGTCAGAATGGGAGTGGGTGAGGGTGAAAGAGGCCAAGGGGATCAACTGTATGGTGATGGGTGTAAAAGAGTCCTCCTGAGCACAGCCGACTGATAAGAACTGCTTGGATTTCAAGGCCAGCCACTAGAAAGGCAGCTTATCTCAGAATCCATGTTCCCACAAACACCTGAAATTCACCAAAACATTTCAGGGAAAGGCTACGGTGAAGCCCAAAGTCCCCTGGGAGCAAAAGAAAGCTTCTGTAATTACTATGTAGGAAAGCATGTGAGACAAGCCACCTCCAGCCCCCTCCTCAGCCATCGGGGTCCTTATTCAAGCTTTGGCCTCAGGTGCATAGGGCCTCATTGAACCACAAAGGCCGTGCTGGGCTCTCGACCATTTCAAGAGGAGGCCCTAGTTCTGAGATGATTTCTGCCCTTAACCCTGGGAAAGCAAGCACTCATGAGCAGGTTTTGCACATCCCCGCAGCCCCCGCCCCTCGTGGCCATCTGCAGGCAGCACATGAAGCGCACATGGAATGTTCTTGGGCTGTGGTGTGGACAGCAGTTCATATGGTGAGATTTCTTTGATTCAATTTTTGGACATTTTGAAATTTAGATCCTTGATGTAAGCATGGACGGAATTCAAGTTTATATTGGTTTCATGTCCATGACTTCATGATCTGATAGTTACACACCTCCTAATGTGTTCTCCGCAAAGTGTACAGCTATGGTCTGCCACCCAGAAAACTCTCACAATAGGGCTGAGAGGATTGCCCTCACTTTTTACACTCTTTCTTCAGCCAGGCCCAGCACAATGTTTACAGGTCTTTGTTGGGGGAAAAAAAAATATGAATCACTCATATTCTCCTGGATGCTGATAGATGTAAAGGACGCATTATGCTCACATGCTGATTGAGCTCACATGTTAGCAAAGACACAAAATGCCCACATCATTAAACACCAGAAAACATAACCAGACACACAAAAATTTTCACATAGACTTACACATGTCAACATTCATGCATTTCCACATTCCTAAATATCCATGCAGCGGCATCTCTCCCTCTCACACACACACACAATCACACAGACTGGTACCTAACACAGCACACTCAGTGCTTATTTGAACTCTGTTCCCCTGAATTCCAGGACGTGGCACAGCTCCACAGCAGGAAGAGCCAATGAGGCTGGCCTTGGCTTTCCCTGTTTGTCCCAGAAACAGAAATACACCCAAAGTCATACCAGTATCCCAGCAGGGCCCTTGAAGACACCTAGTTTTTCACTTTAAGGATGCTGCAGGCCTGAGTCTTCCATATTTTCTCGGCCCTCTGGCATGCCTTGCTAAAGGACGAAAGGGAGTGTGCCTTGTGGGTCAGATGGGGCAAGGATCAGTGATCTTGATTTCTGAGCCACTAGCCAGACTGAATGAGATATCACCAAACTCCATGTCCCCAGAATTCTGTCCCTGAATGCCCCACCTTGACTGGGCAGTGGGTCTGAGGCAGTCCTACTCCCAGCATGTGGGCACTTTTTTGGGTCTGACAGCTCTACTGTGGTGACAAGAGTGTCTAGAGTGAGGACGGAGGATGGGGAAAACTGGCCAGAAGTGGGCTGTGAAACAGATGGGGTGAGGAATGTAGGCGTGGTTGTTGGGGCGATGAAGATGGGAGAATGGGTGAGCACAGGAATGTCGAATTGCCTGTGAGAGTTAAAGAAACCTGAGGGAATAGGGACATGGCCTTCTGTTAAATTCCCATGGTTTGGAATGGGATGGGGCATGAAGGTGGAAGCTGAGATAAAAGGCCAATGAAATGAGGGAGTCAGGGAAAACACTAGGGCTTGGGGTAATGGCTAGGCACAGCAAAAGCCTGGGGGAGGGGAGAGCTCTCGTGTGCACAACAGCTGTGATTTATTGAGCTAATCCTCCCTCCTAGGAGCGTTAATTGCGCAACTCACCTGAGCCATCTGGGGGTCCAGAGAGGCTCAATTGGTATCGACTGGTCCCTACCCGGCCACAGCTCCCCTCCAAGCTTTCACCTGCCCTGGGACTGGCCACTTTGAATTTGCAGAAGAGCCGAGCTTGAGTGGAGAAATGGTTCGATGCAAGGCAGGTGAGGGTGGCCTTCTGGTAGGCTGGCTTCTAAAGGATGGGCATCTGGCAAAAGACCAGGCAGAACTCCTGAGCCTTGGCTCTCATGCGTTCTCCAGGATTTCTGGGGCCAGTGGAGAATGCATACACTGTTCCTTCGGTCTGGCCTGGGCTGAGGCTGGGGAAGAGGTACTACGACTCAGTAGTGGGTGGCCACAGCACCGTGTAAAATTGATGCAGTCTCTGTTGTAGGAAGGAATACTGAACACTCATATTAAGTTCAGGACACACAAATGCAACCTTGGGTATTGAATTCAGCCTCTGCTCACGGCTTTGTCACGGTAGTTATCAATGGCTTAACGCATTCAATGCCAGCAGGGATGAGGAAACCAATTCTCACAAAAGGCCCAGGCATGAGTTGCACGGGTGCTCACTTTCGTGCTGGGGGCCAGGCCTGCAATGGTTCCAGAATTGGAGGGTCTGGGAGTCAATGTCCTGCCCCTTCCTGGAAAACCAGTTCCTGGCAAGACATCGGGGTAACTACAGGATAGCCGTCCATTTGGGTTCCCGTTTCATCCTTTTCCTGACTGCCCAGTTCAATGTTATTCATGCTTTCACTCCAAGTCTCTAGGCAGACATATAGGGGACCAGGAGCCACTCTTTCAGCAGAGCACCTTCTCCTCTGGAGATATTTCTGTCTCCCTGGCCCTGTCTTCACTTGGCTCTTCTGCAATCTTGACACAGCCAGGCTCAGGGTGGGCAAAAGCCCAGAGAGGAGCTGTGGTAGGGTAGAGTCAAGTTGTTATAAATTTAGCCACTCTGGTCCCCTGGACTGGCTCAGGTGAGTTGCCAAATCAATGCTCATAGGAGGGAGGATTAGCTCTCAATAAATCACAACTGTTGTGCATGCACTTGATGCCACCTAGGCCTTGGGCTCTGCCCTCCCCCAGGCTTTTGCTGTGTCTAGCCATTACCCTCAAGCCCTGTTCTTTTCCCTGATTCCCTCATTTCATGAAGCTTCCACCTTCATGCCCCATCCCTTTCCAAACCATGGGAACATTCCAGCAGGCCATGTCCTTTTCCTTCAGGTTTCTTTAACTCTCACAGGCAATTCGACATTCCTGCTCACCCATTCTCCCATCTTCATACACCCGACAACTGCACCTACGTTCCTCATGCCACCTGTGTCACAGCCCACTTCTGGCTGGTTTTCCTTATCCCCCATTCTCACCCTGGACACTCTTGCCCCCCACAAAAGGGCTGTGGGACCCAAGAAAGTGTCCAGCTTCTGAGAACAGGCTTGCCTCAGGCCCATTGCCCAGGCAGGGTAAGGCAGCCAGGCACAGGATTCTGGGGACACGAAGTTTGGTGATGTCTCATTCAGTCCGGCTAGTTGTTCAAAGAGCAAGACCACATGTTCTTGCCCCAACCGTGCTGACATGCACACTCCCTTTCGTCCTTTAGCAAGGCATGCCAGAGTGCTGAGGAGAGTACAGAAGGCCCAGGCCTGCAGCGGCCCTGATGTGAAAAACTAGGTGTCCTCAAGGGCCTGGCTGGTATGTTGGTGTGACTTTGGGTGTCTTTCTGTTTCTGGGTCAAACAGGCACAGCCAAGGCCAACCTCAATGGCCCTTCCTGCTGTGGGAGTTGTGGAGCTGTGCCACATCCTGGAATGGCAGGGAGACAGAGTTCAAATAAGCACCGTGCAGGCTGTGTGTGTATTTATGTGTCTGTGAGTGTGAGTGAGTATGTATGTGTGTGTGAGAGAGAGATGCGGCCATGTGGATATCTAGGCAGGTGAAAATGCGTGAATGTCGGCATGTCTGTGCCTGTATGTAAAGTTCTTGGGTGTCCAGGTATGTTTTCAGGTGTTTAATGATGTGGAAATTTTGTGTCTTTGCTAACTTGTGAGTGCAAATCTGCATTGAGCATAAAGCTTCCTTTGTGTGTATCAGTGTCCAGGTGAGTGTGAGCGTTGCATATATTTTTTCCACAGAGACCTGCTAACATGGGGTGGGTCTGGTCTGAAGGAAGGGTATAAATAGTGAGGGGAATCATCTTAGTCCTATTGTGAGAGTTTGCTGGGTGGTGGACAATAGCTGGAGAGTTTGTGAAGGACACATTAGTTCGGTATGTAACTACCATATCACGACATCATGGACATGAAACAAATATAAATTTGGATGTCATCCATGCTTAAATCAAGGAACTAAATTTCAAAATTTCAAAGAACTGAATCAAAGAATTCTGCCCAAATGGCCGGCTTCCCCGGAGTTGCCCCGGTGTCTTGCCAGGAGCTGATTGTCCAGGAAGGGGCAGGCCAGTGACTCCCAGACCCCCCAGTCCCAGGAACTTTGCAGGCCTGGCCCCCAGAGTGAAAGAGAGCACCTGGCAGCTCTTGCTCTGCACCTTCCCTGAGAATTGGTTTCTTCATCCCTGCTAGCTTCGAGGCGGTAAGCCAGTGATAACCTCCGTGATGGAGCCATGAGCAGAGGGCTTAATTCAATAGCAAAGGTTGCTATTGTGTGTCTTGAACTTCATATGAATGCTCAATATTCCTGCCTACAGCAGAGATTTCATCAATACCACATTGTGGTGTGTCCCTCTTCTCAAGCTTCAGCCCTGGACAGACTGGAGGAGCAGGGTGTGCACTCTCCACTGGTCCCATGGATCCTGGAGACCATCAGAGCCAAGGAAATCTGCCTGGCCTCCTACCAGAGGCCTGACCATTAGCAGCCAACCTACCGAGAGGCCACCCTCACCTGCCTTGCTTTGACCACTTTCTCCACTGTAGCCACATCTGCAATCTGTTGGCCTGAATGCCACAGGCTGTGAAGCCTTTGGCCAGGTGGCTTGTAGAGCCTCCAGGGCTTAGTCCAAAAAAAGGGTGGTCGCCATAGAACCCTGGGAATTTCAGTGCTGTGTTTCCTGGCTCTCCAGCCTCAGCCACTCACCAGCTGAACACCTCTCATTAACATGCCGTGACCCTGGCCCTTTCAACCAGGTCCCCAGCCCTCCAAAGGAAGGGAAAGATGTCACAGAAAGAAACAGGGCATTTCTGGTTTCACTCCCATGTGGACCTAGGACAGAGGGCAAGATGGGAAGGAGCAAAACAAGCAAAAGTGAATTCTGCAGCTCAGACATCTAACCGGGGATGACTAGAGCCACAGGGCAGCGAGAGGACAAAAATATGTGTAAAGAGGGTTAGCACTAGGGTGACCGTCAACCACCAGGCAGCTGGTGCTGAGCATGTGACGGACTCAATGGCTGTTGGCTAATGAGCTAACACACATGACATTTTCCTGAGGTTCTGAAGCCCCATAATTTGGCTAAATTTATTTTGCTACAAATGACAGATCACAGCAGAGTTTGGGGGGCCAAAACCGAGTTGTGCTTTCTGGTGATGACAGAACCGTGGACAACCTAGATTGCTGTGTGGACTTGACGGGATGGTTTTCAGTTGAGTCATAGAGATGGTAGTCAAAGACATTGGTGTAAGGTGATAGGAAGTTGAAAATGACTGGTAAACTGGGTGCATGACCATTTCATGGGAGCATGTGGAACATATGAATATCCTGATTGCAATAGGAGATGAACTCAAAAGGGACAGGTTCAAAAGTGAGAAGGTGGCTTCTCAAAGGCCAGAGATGTTACAGCCTCATACTTTCTAGATTGGGTAGCCCGCAATGGAGACACAAAAAGAAAGTTTTTATGTTGACTCGTTGCTCCTTTTCTCAATAGTTGACCCAAAGGGAGCGTTGTGAAGATATGAGCATTCTCGTTGCAGACAAAGGGTACTGAGGAGGCACCTGTCTCCTGGGAGTCGGATGAAAATATGGCTTCCGGGACTGAGGCATTTGCTAACAGTTGGATATTCCTGCCCTGTCAGGGTATTTGCCTCTCTGCAACTCTGCATTGATTCCTCCCAGAAACAATCCTGAATCTGTAAGGAACAACCAAGGATGATCTGATTCTGCGAGGCAAAGCCTTGTAAGTGCTTTAACGGCAAATGCTAGTCAAGGATTCGATGAGAATCGAGGTGGGGGAAGGTGAGTAGGGGAGGGTGAAAGGGGCCTAGGGAATCGACTGTATGATGGTGGCTGATAAAGAGTCATACTGCCCATAGCTGCCGCATCGAGAATGCTTTATTTCAAGCCTGGCCGCTAAAAATGTGAGGCATCTTGGGCAACTGTGTTCCCACAATCACCTGAAATTTACCAAAGTATTATGAGTGAAAGGTGAGGATGAAGCGCGAGGTCACCTCAGAACAAAGGAAAGATTCTGTAAACACTATGTAGAAAAGCACCTGAGAAGAGCCATAGCCAGGGCCCCTCCTCAGCCATCGGTGCCCTGGACCAGGCTTTGGCCACAAGCTGTCTGGGCCTCCTGGGCAAAAGGCCGCGTGGGGCTCTCTCACATTGGCCACAGGAGGCCCCACTTCTCTTGTGGATTCTGCTCTCAACCTGGGCAGGCCCTGCATCCCCTGGTGTTCATAGTGCACAAAGCTCCAGCTGTATGATCTCGGGCTATGGTGTGGGCAGCAGACCATTCGGGCAGAATTCTTGGATTAAATTCATGGTCTGTTAGAAATGAGGATCTTGGATTGAAGCATGGATGGAGTCCAAGTTTATATCGGTTTCAGGTCCACAACGTCATGATCAGACAGTTACACCTCCTAATGTGTTTTCTGCAGAGTCCAGCCATCATCTGCCAGCTAGCCACCTCTCAAGAGGACTGAGATGAGTCCTCTCTCTTTTGAAACCCTTCCTTCACAACAGGCACAGCCCAATATTTATAGTCCTCTCTGGCGAAAAATATATGAAACACTCCCACGCTCATCTGGACACTGATACACACAAAGGACGCTTTACGCTCACATGCTGATTTGTACTCACATGTGAAACACAAGAACTTTTCACACAGGCACACACAGGCCGACATTCACACATTTTCCACCTGCTTGGATATCCCTATGGCTGCATCTCTCTCTCACACACATACACTCACTCACACCCACACACAAAAACAATCACATGGAATGGTACCTAACACAGCCTGCTCAGGGCTTATTTGAACTCTGTTTCCCTGACATTCTAGGATGTGGCAAAGCTCCACAACTCCCACAGCAGGAAGGGCCAATGAGGCTGGCCTTGGCTGTTCCCGTTTAACCCAGAGACGGAAAGACACCCAAAGTTACTCCAGCATGCCAGCCAGGCCCTTAAGGACACCTACGTTTTCACTTTAGGGCTGCTGCAAGCCTGGTTCTTCCATCCTCCCTTCAGACCTCTGGCATGCCTTGATAAAGGACGAAAAGGAGTGTGCCTGGCAGTACAAATTGAGCAAGGATTTGAGGTCTTGCTTTTTGAACCACTAGCCAGACTGAAAGTGATATCACCAAACTCTATGTCCCCAGAATCCTGTGCCTGGCTACACCACCCTGGCTGGAGTGTGGGCTTGAGGCAGGCCTGTTCACAGAAGCTAGGTGATTTCTTGGGTCTCACAACCATTTTGTGGGGGCAAGAGAGTCTAGGGTGAGGATAAGGGACAGGGAAAACTGACCAGATGTGGGCTATGAAACAGGTGGTGTGAGGAACGCAGTTATGGTTGTAGGGGGATGAAGATGGGAGAATGGGTGAGCACAGAAATGTCAAAATGCCTGTGAGAGTTAAAGAAACCTCTAACTGTGAGAGTTAAAGGAAAAGGGACATGGCCTGCTGAAATATTCCTATGGTTTGGAATGGAATGAGGCATGAAGATGGAAGCTGAGATAGAAGGCCAATGAAATGAGAGAGTCAGGGAAAAGAACAGGGTTTGAGGATAATGGCTAGACACAGCAAAAGACTGGGGGAGGGCAAGACATCAGGGTAACTGCGGGATAGCCATTCATTTGGGTTCCGTTTCTTCCCTTTCCTGATGTCTGGTTCAACGATATTTATGCTCGCTCCAAGTCTCTAGGCTGACATACAGGGGACCAGGAGCCACTCTTTCAGCAGAGCACCCTCTCCTCTGCAGATATTTATTTCTCCTTGGCCATGTCTTCACTCGGTTCTTCTGCACTCTCGAAGTGGCCAGGCTCAGAGTAGGCGAAAGCCCAGAGAGGATCTGGGGTAAGGTAGGGACCAGTTGTTATCAATTTAGCCACTCTGGTCCCTTGGATGGGTCAGGTGAGTTGCCTAATTAATGCTCCTAGGAGGGAGGATTAGCTCTCAATAAATCACAGCTGTTGTGCATACACTTGATGCCACCTAGGCCTTGGGCTCTCCCCTTCTCCAGGCTTTTGCTGTGTCTAGCCATTACCCTCAAGCCCTGTTCTTTCCCCTGACTCCCTCATTCTATTGGCCTTCTATTTCAGTTTCAACCTTCAGTTCCCATCCCATTCTAACTCATGGAAATTTTCTAAAATGCCATGTCCCTTTTCCTTCTTGTTTTTTAACTCTTTCAGGCAATCTGACATTCCTGCCCCCACCCATTTTCTCATCTTTACCCTCACAACTACCACGGGTACATTCTTCACCACATCTGTTTCACAGCCCAATTCTGGTGGGTTTTTCCCTTTCTCTGTTTTCACCCTAGACACGCTTGCCCAACACAGAAGAGCTTGAGACCCAGGAAAGTGCCCAGATAGATACTGGGAGTAGGCCTACCATTAGGCCCAATGCTCAGCCAGTTGAGGCAGTCAAGGACAGGATACTGGGGACCTGCGGTGTGGTGATGTCTCATTAAGGCTGACCAGTGGTTCAAAAAACAAGACCACATGTCCTTGTTCAATTTGTACTGCCAGGCACACTCCTTTTCGTCTTTTATCAAGGCATGCCAGAGGTCTGAAGGGAGGACGGAAGAACCAGACTTGCAGCAGCCCTAAAGTGAAACGTAGGTGTCCTTAAGGGCCTGGCTGGCATGCTGGAGTGACTTTGGGTGTCTTTCCGTCTCTGGGTTAAACGGGAACAGCCAAGGCCAGCCTCATTGGCCCTTCCTGCTGTGGGAGTTGTGGAGCTTTGCCACATCCTAGAATGTCAGGGAAACAGAGTTCAAATAAGCCCTGAGCAGGCTGTGTTAGGTACCATTCCATGTGATTGTTTTTGTGTGTGGGTGTGAGTGAGTGTATGTGTGTGAGAGAGAGATGCAGCCATAGGGATATCCAAGCAGGTGGAAAATGTGTGAATGTCGGCCTGTGTGTGCCTGTGTGAAAAGTTCTTGTGTTTCACATGTGAGTACAAATCAGCATGTGAGCGTAAAGCGTCCTTTGTGTGTATCAGTGTCCAGATGAGCGTGGGAGAGTTTCATATATTTTTTTCCCACAAAGGGCTGTAAACATTGGGCTGGGCTTGGTCTGAAGAAAGGGTGTAAAAAGTGAGGGGTATTATCTCAGCCCTATTGTGAGAGTTTGCGGAGGACACATTAGGAGGTGTGTGACTATCAAATCAAGATAGTGGACATGAAACCAATATCACCTTGAATTCCGTCCACACTTACATCAAGGAACTAAATTTCAAAATGTCCAAGAACTGAATCAGAGAAATCTGCCCACGTGGACTGCTGCTCACACCACAGCCAAAGAACATTCAATGGGAGCTTCATGTGTTGCTTGCCTTCCCAGGTTAAGGATAGAATCCACCTCAGAACTAGGGCCTCCTCTTGCCAACGATCAACAGACCAGCACGGCCTTTGTGGCTCAAGGAGGCCCTGTACACATGAGGCCAAAGCTTGAATAAGGACCCTGATGGCTGAGGAGGGTGCCGGAGCCAGCCAGCTGAGGTGAACAGTACCTGAGAGGAGGAGTGAGGATTGAAGAAACGACAGAGACAAGAGATAGAGTCGGGAGGGCATACAGTGAATACTGCAGCCCTGAGTTTATTTAGAACACACTACTTATAGCATTGCAATGAGAAAACAGCAGTCAAGACTCAAGGTCAGCCAAATTACTTATCCTGCAAAACAATGAAGCTCTCACAACTCAGAACTCTCTGCTCTGTGATCAAGCTCCCTTCTTGGAAGATACTGAGTGCTTAAAATAGGTTAGTGCCACTTATCTCAGAGCTCGTCAGGTTAGCTTGGCTCCCAACAGGAGGGTGACTGGTGGTGGCTTGTCTCACATGCTTGTCTATATAGTAAGTACAGAAGCCTTCCTTTGCTCCCAGGGGACTTTGGGCTTCACTGTAGCCTTTCCCTGAAATGTTTTGGTGAATTTCGGGTGTTTGTGGGAACACAGTTGTCCGAGATAAGCTGACTTTCTAGTGGCCGGCCTTAAAATTTGAGCTGTCCCTATCAGTTGGCTGTGCTCAGTAGGACTCTTTATCACCCATCACCATACAGTCCATCCCCTGGGCCCCTGTCACCCTCACCCACTCCCATTCTCATCTCATATTTGACTAGTGTCTGCTCTTGAATCACTTATAAGGGTTTGCCTCACAGAATCAGAGCAACCTGAATTGTTCCTTATGGATTTGGGATGGCTTCAGGGAGGAATCATAGCAAAATTTTAGACAGAGGCAAAAACCCTTATAGGGCAGAAATATCCAACTGTTGGCAGCTGCATGAGTCCCGTGAACCATCATTTCACTAGACTTCTAGTAGACAGTGGCATCCCCAGTACCCTTTGTCCTTGAGAACATTAATTTTTCCACAAAACTTCATTTTTTTTGGTGAAACCTTGAGAAAAATACTATCGAGTCAGCATCACAGCTTTCTTTTCGTGGCTCCATTCCTGGCTACTAGATCCAGAATGTTATGCACTCTAACACCTCTGGTATATGAGAAGTGGTCTACTCACAGAGAGCTGAACCCCTCTGTTTTGGGTTTGATTCCTCTTCAGATCAGGGGATTCACGTGTTTGACATGTTCTCATCAAATGGCATTGCATCAGATCTGAGAGTTATCTACAAATTTCTCTCACCTTACACCAATGTTCTGTGCTACCATTTCTGTGATTCATCTGAAAACCATCCTGTCAAGTCCACACAGTGATCCAATTTGTCCACAGTTCTGTCATAAGCAGCAAGCCCAGCTGGGGGTTGGCACATTAAACCCTGCTGTGGTCTGTCATTTTGGCCAAATGAAACCTAGCTGAAATGCATGGCTTCAGTAACTTAGGAAAATTTCAGGTGTGCTAACACATGAGCCAACTCCCGTTTAGTACGATGCATGCTCAGCAACAGCTGCCAGGTGGTTGACCTTCACCCAGGTTCTCAACCTCTTTACACGTTGTTGTCTTCCTGACACACTGAAGATCTGGTCCGTTCAAGCCTCTAAATTCTCTTTTGTTCATTTTGCTTCTGTATGTCTTGCCCTCTGTTCCAGGTCCACATGGGAGTGAAAGCACATAGCCCCTGTTACTGTCGGCAACATATTTCCCTTCCCTTGGTGGGCTGGGGGACCATTCAAAAGGACAAGAGTCACAGTATGTTTATGTGAGGTGTTCAGCGGGAAGTGGCAGAGGCTCGAATTCCAGAAGAATGTAGCCCTGAAATCCCAGGCCTGTTCAGCAACCACCCATCTTCTTATTAGTGTCCGCCTGCTGCACAAGCCTCTAGGGCGAAGGAGTCAGCCTGTGGTATTCGGGCAAAAAGATGGTAGATGCAGACATGACTTGAATAGAGAAAGAATTCGACGCAAGGCAGGTGAGGTCGGCCTCCCAGTAGCATCCCAATAGAGAGTTAAGAGCAGATTTAGGCCTGAATCTGAATGATTTGATTCTCAGCCCGTAGTTCTTCCACATGGGAGGCATAGAGCCTATTCTCCAGGCCAGTATGCATGGTGGTGAAACTTGGCCTCACTCTGGACTAGTTGTATACAATGGGCAGGATACATTTGTTTCTGGGACTCAGTGTTCTCATCTGTAAAATCAAGATAAGCTACCTCATAGGATTTTTGAGGGGATTAAATGAGTTAATTTCCTGAGATGCATTTAGAGGATCTAGCATAGCATTATTGAAGGTTAGTGCGGTCCCCACAAAATATGCCAAAGTGGCATATTGATCTTTTCAAATAAAGTTAAGTAAAAAGCAGTCAGCACAAAGAGGACACTCTGATCTTCTATGTCCCTCTGAAAGTAGAAAACAACTATCCCATGCGAAAGATACCTTCCTTGCACCAGAAGGTATAAGAAACATATTTCGCTCCAGAGGTAGTGAATATGGGGCTGAAAAGCCTGTATAAACAAACCTTGTTTTATTTTTTTTTACTAGTTTACTACCCCAAGCCCAAACTCAACTTATTCCTTACTAATTAAGCACACAAGCCCAAATTTCTTTGTCATGTCAAATCCTCATCAAGTTATTGTTTCTTCCTCTAAAATCTATGAAAACTGTCTGCACTGGTCTTTTCCTTAGGTCCCATATGTATGAGACCTCTTTATGTGCATACATAATGAAATTTGATTTTCTTCTGTTATTTTTTCATGTCAATTAGACCAGCCAGGAGAACCGAGAAAGATAGCAGAAAAATTCTACCTTCCCGATACTGCAATCATGAGGTAAGAGTTTGCAATCAATACCACTTTTGACATGAGCCAGTCATGAGTCTGGCCAAGGAAAAGATGCTACACTGAGGAACCACATGTATGTGCTGTAATAATTTCCCTTTCGTCAGTCTCACATTATCAGTCTAGGACTGATGACTAGGAGTCCTCAGAAGCCCTAATTTCTGTCTAGAAGCAAATTATATTGCTCTCTGCATTGTTACCCATGAATATGTCTACGCTTTTGACATTAAGAAAATTCGCATCCTCTAACAGTGCCTGTGGCTTTTTTTCTCTCAATAGCAGCATTCTCCTAAAACCTCTTGTCAGCATTTCATGCTTATTTGGAAAATGTAATAATTAGAGATTTGTGAGCATCAAAAACTCTTCTTGAAGCTTTTTCAAAATATTTTCTTGTCCATAAATTTAAATATGTCTTCTTTGCTAACTCAAGAATGTGATGTTCATAGTCCTTTTGACATCCAGGAGATATTCAGCAAACATTTTAATTCAATTTTTATGTACTGTGTTTTTCGTATCTGTAACATGTAGAAGGAGAGATTCATCCTTATTGCATTAACTTCTGGGAAAATATCAGAGGCTTTAAAAATTAATCTTGATCATATTTTGCCTCTCCTTATATTTGCATTAAATTAGGTTAATGGTTGCATTTAAAATGACATGTAATAAACTGGAAAAGTTGGTTAATAAATTGAAAGGTGTTTCTAAAACCAGATTGGACTTGTTAATAGAAGGTATAATTTTCATAGAACATCTCAATTTGAGTACCATTTATTTGCCTCGATAATTATTTCCTAAGTTTTCATAAACCCTCCCTTGACCCAATTATCTTATTTTTACAATGACCAGTCATTAAATCTTTAAACCTCAAAATTAAATGATTAGTTAGGTTAGCTTAGGCTGCTGCAAAAAGAAACCCCTAAATTACAATGGTTTATAGAACAAAGAAACAAGTGTGTTGGGCTCTCGTGACAGTCTGAAATGTGGGTTTCGGCTTAATGGTGGCTCTCGTACATGCTGTTCTTCAAAGTAGTCATTTTGGACCTTCAGCCAATTTAGTGCCTTCCATCTTTAGTATTCTGTTTCAAAATAACTTCAATCATTGCCAATTCAGTCCATGGAAAGGGGAAAAAAGCAGAAATCTACATCCACAGATTTTCTGAATCAAGTGAGGTGAAAGTTGCAAATTTTATATCAGCTTACATTTTATCTTGAAAATCCAGGCAAATGTCCACACTTGGTTTGGAAATGGCAGAAGAATGGTATTCCTCATTAGGCAGCTATATCTAAGTTCTACTTCTTTTACTGAGGAAAAAGGAAATGGTGTTTGTGGAGAACTATCACATTAAACATGTAATTTTAAACACATTATAGATTTTGATTGCTGTAAAGATTATAAAATAAGTTAGTTTCTATTAAGAATATATATTATTCTTAATATATACAAGAACTCATGGTGTAATAATACAGAAACATTTAAAATATATATTAGGGAAAGAATACAACTAATAAGAGAATTAATACTTTTTTCCTTTGAATTTAAAACAATATCAAATGAACATTTTTAGATGTTTTAAATCATTTTAAATTATTTCAGCTTATCAAGTCTTGATATCACATATCCAACCTAAGCTTTCTGGACTTCAAGCTAAAGTTAGGCTATTTGATTACAATTAATTGCTTTCTCTATTTTCTAGAGAAGTCCAAACATCTTCATCATAAAAGTGAAAGAAAAAGAAAAGTGAAAAATAAAGCATGGCACACTGTAAATGAGAGTTTTAGATGTAAACTAGCTTTGCGTAAGCTATCAAAAAGACTTGAGAGGTGCCATTTACTATTTGGCAAAACATTTTCCAATGTACCTGTCCTATCTAGACCAAGAAACAAAATCCATTGTCTTTTTTATAACATTAAAAACATTTAAGCATTGAACTACTGACGCTTGGTTGCTAGAATATAGCAATAGACCCGTTATTTTATTTTCTAAAATTAAAATAAACACCATCTTAAATCCTTTAGTAATAACTAAAGAGAAAACTCTATTGGGTTGCCAACTAAATTTTTGGTGACAGATAATTAGTAGTTGGGCTTACCAAAGCAATAGTAGCAACACAACAGAAAACCAAAACTTCCTTTTGCATACTCAATTAGTATTTCTCTGTTTCCATGTTTAAAAACTTCCTTTCTGCTAATAGTTCTTTGAAAAGTAAATAAAGAATGAAGATGGTAAAATTAATCAAGGATTTTACAAAGACCACCATAAACTTTAAGTGTACTAATTTAGCTTGTCAAGATTAGAATGGAAATTTCTGTCATTATTTTTCATGTTTATAATTTATAATATTGGAATATTTTATATGTGTAGGAAAAAGATTTGATTTTTGTCTTTTCTTAAATCCTGTAAACTAAACTTGCTTCATGATGATATGGCTTCAAGTAGCTTTTCAGGGTAGGAGGACTTTCATACTGGGAAAGCAATTTGCCCCATACAGATAGATGTTTACTTTTATAATGGCCGGATATACAGTAATTCTTAAGATAAGTATGCTCTTGATTCTCTTTGGTCTCTATGGCAGTTTTCGTAGTTGAAACAGACTCATTTTGTTATTCATGATCTCTTCTAACCAGTCTTTACTTGAGTCATTTAATTAGGTTAAATAGAGGATCGAGACATTATTTGCTTTATCATTTTCTAGGACGCACTGAGTTCCTCTTAAAACATTCGAAAGAATATAACTCTTCAGATTGTATAGTATTTATTTATATATTAATTATATTATTAATATCTTATATGATTGTAAACAACATTCACATTATTTAGAAACACATGCACAATTCCAAAATTGTAGCAAATATTTATTTTAATGCATCATTATTATTGTATTTGGTTTCCTCAGTTTTCCTATTTGAGAAAAAAGGAAATATCAGTAATTTCAGTGCTTTAGACTTTACATGCCCTAATAATTATTTATTTTCTCACCTCCATTTTCTTGAAACAAATTTCTTAAAGAGTTAATGGTTAATGGCATTTTCTTTATCTTTTTTTATCGAAACGCATCTTCCTTCTCAAAATCATCTCCAGATGGCTTTAATATATTTTTCAATTAATTGAGTTCAAGTATTAGCCCCCCCTCCCTACATAAATAAGCATTAATTTTAAATTATTCTCATTCAGGCAATTAAGAAGTTTCTCTATATCTACATTCAAACTCATATCTTAATTTAAACCATTTTCCTCAGTTTGATTTTCACTGAAAGTAGAGGTAGAGAGGGTAATCTTACTCATCATATTCTATTCTTAGAGTCATATCATATAAAGGATGACATATACCATAAAGATCATTTAGTTAGCATAATAATTTAAAACTTGATTTTTCTAATATTCTTACCTCAATGTTGACTTCTCTCTTTTAAAAAACTTACAGTTGGGAGGAAGTCACCCTTCATGTTTGGGTAGCTGTGAAAGTTGAAAAGTCAGTTCTTATGTTGAGATTATTATGAGTATATTTATTCTCTTACATTATTTACTATGCAGTGTCCTCTGAGTCTTCATCAATTTAGCATTTGGTTCCTCTTTTAAGTAGTATGACCATGTAGAAGGGAAAAAACTCATTGTCCCTGGACCCTTCTGAATTCTTTGCTGAGATTTTGTAATCAAAAAACAGATTAAGAAGAGAAAAACAAACACAATTTTATTAACATGTATTCTTTATGTGTACATGGGGGATACCTAGGAAAAATGAGCAACTCAAAGAGATGGCTTTAGAATTCAGAGGTAAATATTATCTTAATAGGGAAAAGAAAGGGGGCTATAAAAGCCTCGTAGGAGAGTAAATGGCTCTTTGAATAGATAAATGGGTTCTTAGAAGAGTAAATGGAAGATCTGATATTTTGTGACAAATTTTGTTTGGGTGTCGTGTCCACTTCTAGTCAGTTCTCCTGTGATGAGAATCAATCTTTTCTGGTTGATGAAACTCCTAGGGAGAGAGGATCTATGACAATTGAGTTCCTTTTGAGGAATCTGTTCTTAGGTAGATAAGAAGAGTTCAGAGAACATCTCTCCCCAAATTTGCTGTTATTAAATTGCCTGTTGCTCAACATAATCAATTTACCAAAGTGGCATATTTTGGGGTGGTATGACATAAACTTCTACTGTTGTAATTTATGGTGGAATATTTTGCTACTCTTCAATTGAAATTGAGCTAAACTCTTAGACAATATAAAAATAATGATTTTCCTTCTATTATTAGAAGGTATCTTGACAAGGACTGGGCTTAGTGGGAAAGAGAACTCTTTATACCTTATGGTGTCTGCCACTGATGTGGAAGAAAAGATTGCTAGCAACCATCTAGCTGCTGAGCTGATGAAAATATTAACTGAATATCTCATAATAGTTTAAAATATCCTATAACATATGGCACTCTTCTACACTGTAATCATATTTAAATAATGGTATACTATAATCCTCAAGGTATTCTTATTCATTTTAGTCTCTACATAAATTAATTTGCATTAAATCTGTTAAATTTATCTTCATCATTATATATCCATATATATCAATACCTATAGTAATATATAATCATTCTATATTAATATCATTTCAATGCCTTCAACTTTATTTTCCCTAGAACTCTTGTAAATGATCATGAATACTTTGAATTTAATTTATATATTTTGACACACTAATACTACTTTTTAACTTTAATCTCCTAATGTCTTGTGTTATTAGTTAGTGCAGGTCTGTGCTCTAACAATTAGACATGAACATGAGATTTAAAAAGCAAGTATTTTATTAGGTGATATTCCTATGTGAGAGAAATGATTAGGAACCAGGGTCAACCTTCAAACCACATACCTTCTGATCTCAAGTGAAAAAAAAGTGCGTGAACAATCCTAGCCTGCTGTGTCTTTTAAGTGACTACTGTGTCATTTAAGTGAGCATGATAGTCAGGGAGTCCTCAATTCGTAGTGAGATGGCAGATAAATCATGTGCCTCCCAGGAAGTGACCTCCCTTAGCATCTCTGCATTTCTCATTTGTTATATGTAAGCAGCCCTTTGGAAGCATGAGCTTTACATAAACTCAGCAATAGGCTTCGGAGGACAATACCAGTGACCTTGGTCAATGTGCCTCCTATAGTTGGAGGTCTGTGAGGCACAATCTCATTGTTACCTTATGATCATACCTGATGAGAGGTTTTTGGGAAATTACTCACTTAGATCTTTTGGAAAATAGATATACTGTCATAATCAGAAAATACATTTTGTATATGTTTTGTTTAATCCAAACAGAAATATCAAAATTTTAATAGCAATTCAAACACATAATATTACTTTAGAATAAAGGGGCTGTTGCAGGTCGAGTTGCATTTGGAAGACTGACATTCACCCTCCATCTCACGATGAAGGACTAAGACTCATACATGCTGAGTTTCACTTGCTATCTGTTTTAGAGGTGAATATCATGGAAAGGACAGTACATCTGAAATTGATCATAGAGTCTAAATGTGAATATTGATTTTGAATGGGAAATGCAATACCTCACACAGTTTACGAAAAATTTTATTAAAGACAGTTGTTTACAACTTCTCCAAACAAATGTGCTAGAAATATAGACATATGTTTAGTATTTATTTAAAATAGAAATATATCAACATTGATCATTAAACTATTAAACTTTGCATAGTTCAATGCCACACTTATGTTCATTCTGAAGGATTCATATATTTTAAAATGCATTTTCTATAAAAAGAAACTCAAAATTGGTATTTTATATGTAGATAAGAGGAAATGTACAAAACATTTTTATTAAGCTCTTGAAAATGTTGACATTTTGCTAATGTTTACAAAAAATATTGTGTCGTTTTCAATTTCTAACTTTATTCAAACTTAATACATCAAATCCAAAATAAGAATACTATACATATAAGTATTAACATTTTTTAAAAATTCAAATTCCCTGTGAGAAGAAAGTAATATTATTAGTTCCCTATTAAAGTAAAAAATTCACCCTTTGGTTATTAATGTGAATTGGTCTTGTAACAAATGAAAGAGCAAAAATTTTATACAGTTTATATTTAAAAATATGTGTTTTGAATCACTTTCTATGAAGAATAAAAATAGAGTTGAGTTTATAAAGAACTATGAAGGAATAACAGTCCACCTCTTGATATGCAAACAGAGAAAAACATAAATAAAAATCCAGAAATTCAGGTTTATAGACTATGAAAAATGAAAACAATTTTGTAACAAGGGCCAAGGAAATGGCAAGAGAGAAGATCTAGTTAACATCTCATTATTCAAGAGATTTAAAATTACCCTATACACTGAGGAACATTGCCATCATTCTTATACACACCGCACAAGTTTGTACTTAGGAATTTTTAATGAGTAAGTACAATATTTCAGGGAGAACAATTGGTCTTGATTTTAAAGAATTAAAAAAACAGCTATCTGTAAACTATTACTATAATATAAAATAACTCTACACGCAGAGTGCATCACTGTTTACTAAGATTGTTTTCTATTTTAATTTAGATTTATTGTCCAATGTGAGAGATGACTTTAACTGAAGATAAAATTTTCTGTGTTTTTAGGGCACTTCTAAAATCTTGCTTTGGAGATAGGAAAGCTGGCCTTTTTAACTATTGAAAGAGTGATATTTTACAAATGATATTGCTAGGTCTGGCCTCATGAACCTACTAAATCAGAACCTATAAGTATGATCCAAAAATCTGAACATTTTAATAAGTTTTTCAGCTAATTCTCTTATGGTTTTAAAGTTTGACAGGCAATGACTAAGAGAGAGGAGATTCGACTCTATTCAGTATAATGAATGAAACAAACAAACACATAGACATCCTGAATTGCAGATGTAGTTTTCGAGACTTGAGGAATTGTGTATATATCTAGGGCTTCCATTTTCCTGTCCTCAAGATGAGGAAATTACATGGCTCTTAATAGAAGCAAAACTCTTAACAACAGTAAGGACAGTTTGGGAAGGTCATAACAAGCAGTATCCATGCATTTGCAACTTTCTTAATTTTCTTATTTACAATCCATCTTAAGAATTCTGGAAGAGTCAGAATCTCTTTTCTACTCTATGTCAATTCGAAACAGTTTTTCTCAATGAAATATGTCAAATTAAATCACCCTTATAAAATTATGCCAAGGTTACAAATAATAAGAGTTCTAGTTTGTGTAAGTTTTTTTTTTCCATTTTCATAAAATTATCTCGTAGTAGATAAAAAAAACTGTTTCTTACTTGATACTGTTTTGAGACTATATTGAATGCTAACATGTGAAACTAAATTACATTTTTCTCCCAGTAGAAGGAAAGTAATAGAGCCCGATCGAATCCCAGTGTGGCTTTATAGCATCTATTTACAACCACTTTTATATACTAAACTACATGGCATTGAAAATAATTATATGGCATATATAACATTCACTTTTATTGTTACTTCAGGAACCTAACAATAAAGTAGCTTTTAAATTGTAGAATAATTGTGTCATCTATATGTAAAATGTCAAACCTGGGTCTAATATTGGAAAATTACAAGTTCTGTTATTTTAGTACAGCCATTATTCAGAGGACAAAGATGTTAAGAATTTAACTGAGAGATTTATTTTAGTATATATTTTCAAATAATAACAATCCATTGAAAAGTTAAATGGATATCTATGAATTAGTTTATACATCTGTGATAAAATTATGTGGTAGTATTTTGCATATAAATTCTGTAGTAGTTAAATTTCCTGCATTTATATTCAAAGATTTACTTTATATGCAAAAATTTACCTCTATACAAGAGATTTGGAGTCATTTTGATCCATTTTCTTCTTCTTAAAATGCAGCTGTTTGTAGTAAATCCTTACAATGTTTTATGATTCAGCAATAAAAATATCAAGCCACAAAAGGTATGGGGGAAGCTAAAGTATATATTTTTAAGAAAGGAAGGCAGTCCAAAAACACTACCTCCTTACTATATGATTTAAACATTTTATGTTCTGGACAAGGCAAAAGTATAGAGACAGGAACATGACCAGTGGTGGCAGATTCAGGGGTTGGGAATGACGAATAGATGCACAGGTGATTTTTTTTGGTCACCGAAACTGTCCTCCCTGTATGGTACAGTTATGATGGACATATGACATTATATATGCATGTAAATTCAGTAACACAACAAAAAGATGGAAGCCTCATGTAAAATGTGGACTTTACTTAATAAGGTATTCATATTGGTTCATCAATAGTATCAAATGGTCCATATTAATGCAAGACATGAATAATAGGAAAACTGGAGGTGGGTGATGCACATGGAACTGCATACTGTGCAAAAATTTTCTTGAAACCTAAAAGTAGTCTAAAAAACAAAGTTCATTATTCTTCAGAAATATGCAGCTGTTTTATATGTGAGGACACATTTAGGAGTGGTGAGGACAGTGCAAATAGTAAGATAATGAAGTAATAAAATTTAAATTATTTAAATTTGATATCTATTAAAACTGAGAGCTTTAATTGAATTATCTAGTCTCTATTTAAGTATTAATTGAGGAAATGATAAATTTCAGTCAAAATTTGTGGCTTTTGTTTAAGATGGCCAATAATGCCCTTAGCGTTGCTCTTGGAGGACAAGTAGGAGCTAGCGCTGCCATCAGGAATATGTCAGGAACATGGGCATGAAACGCATCTTAGATAAGCTTTGTGAAAGAGCTTCTGGTGAAGAACTTTCTGGAGGACATTTTTAAAAGATGAAACCATCTGTCTCTCCAATGTTCTAGGTCCATATTTGTTAAAGATATAACCTTTTCCTCAAGCACGATGTTAGCAGTCCTTTTCTGGACAGTGGGAATCCAATTGATCTCTTCAATCTTAAGCTTCATCACTACAGATGTAGAGTTCCACTAGCTGCCTCTTTTATTGTAAAAGTTTTTCTCAATACTATCAGCAGTAAATCTAGCTTTAAAAAGTAGAATTCTTGAGTTTCAGACACTCAGCAGCCTCTTGTTTTAAAATAGGTGTTAAAAAGTAAGTTGGAAGAGGGTTAATGACGCACTGTTCATTATCAAATGATGAATTATAAATATATGAATTAACAGCAAGAGAAAGATGTGTTTTATTAAGGCCTTCGGAGAAATGCTTTATTGGGCTATCATTCTAGGCTTCTGAAATTAATCGATAGATTTGGATTGTACCCAATGGAAAGAAAAGACAAAATGGTATGGTAATTCACATTATATCAAACTCATAATGGTAGAACTGGGAAATATCTTTCAGATAGTTTACTCTAAGTCTTATAAACTGTCTATCAGCTCATAGATCAAGCCCATAGATCAAACCAAGTCAGATGATGTGTTATAAAGAAAACTTCCATTGCTTGCCAAATGTAAAAGGTTATGGAATTCACATAAAATTTTGAATTTACTTTCCACTTTTAGATTGCACAGGACGTGCATTATTGCATAGTAGTTACCCTTATTAAATAGAACATGCAGTGTCCAATGGTTTACTTCCACTACTTTGCCTATGAATTTATGTTCAGTTCATTCTATTCAATTTTGTTATCTTTATATCCTCTCTGCCATCTGATTGTATGGATCTTAACTCCTTTTTGCTTCATTTATATTTAAATTATATTTGACTTGTAAGAAAATATGTGATTTTCCCCAATCATGTAACTGGTACTTTCCATTACATAAAACAAAATAAAATGGTTCCTGCCTGCAACAAATAGAACAGAATTAAAATTTTGTAATCTAACGCTCATTACCATAGGGGCTCATTCAATTTTAGTCAAGAGATTGCATTTTTAATGGTATGTTTTGATTCTGGTAGAAAAAAGTGTGTTGCAACAATTAAGACAAAGGTTAATGATGAGATATTTTGTCTAGAAGTAAATTTATTTAAACATTTACTAACAAGTAGTATTTGAAATGCTTTTAGTTGTATGAATTGGATGTAAATTCCTTCTTAAATTAGGTTAGTTAATTTGTCCGGTATTAAACATTTCTATTCAGATTGTAGGAAAATACACAGGAAATATTACCTTTAAAGTTTGAAATAAAAGATGGCATTTTTCTGTGTTTTAGCTGTGTTCATTAGCTGCAGACTTTATAATTCTGTACTTTATAAGGATCAGGCAACTAATTATGGAAAGCACAAAATTTAGCCCTTTTCACACATTGTAACAAGACAGACAAGTAAACAATTTAAGCAATGTCTAATTCTTCAAAAAAGAAATTTACTTTATGAAAATTATTCCAGAATATAACTAACATCTGTTTTCTTGTATCAAACTAAGGTTGTATATAATTTGATATGTCAAAAGTTAGCAATTCAATGCTTTTATTATTGAAGCCACGTGTATTAGCGATCTATTGCAGAATAACAATATTAAACAAACTTAATGAGTTAAAAAACACATATATTATCTTGACATTTCTGTGGGTTAGGAATTAGTCACCTGTGTTTTCTGTTTCATAGTCTCATACAGTATGTACAAAAAGTATAGAGAAAAAGCTAACAAACTGTCCCTCTGCCCTTACACAATTAACATTCTAGTAAACTAGACCAAAAAAGGTAAATAAATACAAACATGTAGGGATTTAATTTCTAACTCAAAATTATAAATTTTCTGGTCACGTTTATGTATATCTTGGACTAATGCAGTCAAAAGGACAATGGACAAAAGAAATAATATGAGAAAATCCCCTCTATTTACTATAGATTAATGCTGACAACTTACAACTAGATCCACCAAATTGATTTTCATTGGTCACAAGCAATCAGTCATTTTAATTATTAGAAGAGGGAGAAAAAAGTGAAGTGGTAATTTCCTTCTTTAGCCTTTAATACAAGAATTACTATCAGTTAAAAGTATAGTTCTTAGTATATACCCAAAAGAATTGAAAGTAGGGACTTGAACAAGCATATGCATGTCAATATTCATGGCATTATTATTCACAGTAATTTAAAATGTGGAAACAACCATTAACAGATAAATAGACAAACAAAATGTGGTATATACATACAAGGGAGTGTTATTCAGTCTTAAAAAAATATATGTTAAGTGAAATCAGCCAGACACAGGACAAACACTATATGGTTTGAAGTTCCTAGAGTAGTCCAATTCATACAGATGGAAAAGAGAATGGTGGTTCCCAGGGGCTATGAAGGGTAGATCGATGAATTATTCTTGAATGGTCATGGAGTTTCAATTTGGGAGGATGAAAAAGTACGAGATATAAGTGGTGGCGATGGTTTCAGAACAATGCAAATGTACCTAATGTAACTGAATTGTACACTTTAAAGAGTTAAAATGGTAACTTTCATGTGATGTATATTTTAGCACAGTCAAAGAAAAGCTCCAAAGGCGGGGAGGAGTATCATCAATATTGTTAGAGCATGAAAACCATTATTTTCAAAGCTGTGATCCAACAGTGGTATCCATTTTCCTAATTTGTTTTGAGTTGAATTTCGTATTCACATTTAAAAGCAAAATTTATATTTCTTGATTATACAACTGTGGTATTGAACATTTATTCTCAAACACGTCATCAGTGATACCAGTACCAGTTACAACAATTTGGCAGTGATGCTCACTGTGTGGCCATACCTCCGCTTCTCAGCTTGAAAGGAGTATATATCAGAATCCCCAAGAAGATTCTGATACCCTTCTCTGGGGGCAGGCCACTACTTGAAAATAATTGCAGCACATACATGTGTTTCTCCAGTGTCATATCTTTTCCTAGGCCAGACTAACACCTGTCTCACGTCAAAAGTGATACTGATAGCAAACTCTAACCTCATGATTATACTGGCAGGAAGGTACTGTTTTTCCTCTACCCTCATACGTTCTTCTGTCTGCTCTAAGAATTAAACTGACATGAAAAAATAACAGAAGAAAATCAAATTTGATTATGTATGTACATAAGGAGGTCTCACGCATATGGGATCTAAGGAAATGACCAAAGCAGATGGCTTTTGTACATTTTAGAGGACAAAACAATAAATTGATGAGGACTTGACCAGATAAAGACATTTGGGTTTGTGTGCTTAATTAGTAAGGAATAAGTTGAATTTTGGCTTGGGATAATAAATCAGTAAAAAAAACAAGGTTTGCTTATACAGTCTTCTCAGCCTGGTATCCTCCATCTCTTGTGCCAAAGGTGTTTCTTTTACCTTCTGGTGCAGGGAAGGTAATTTTCACATGGGATAGTTATTTTCTGCTTTCAGAGGAACAAAGGGCATAAAATGTCCTCTCTGTGCTGACTGCTTTTACATAACTTTAATTCAAAGTGTCAATATGCAATCTTGCCATATTTAGAGGGGCCCGCACTAAGCTCCAGTAATGCTATGCTAGGTCCTCTATATTCTCCTCAGGAAATTAACTCATTTATTTCTCTCAAAAATCCCAAGAGGTAGCTACTATGTTTATTCTCAATTTACAGAAGGGAACACTGAGTCACAGAAGCAAATGTAACCTGCCCATGGTATACAACTAGTCAGTGGTGAGACCAAGATTTGCAGCCATGCACTCTGGCCTGGAGACTATGCTCTATAGTTCTCAGGTGGGAGCACAGTGGGCTTGGAGTCAAATCACTTGGATTCAGGCACAGATCTGCTCTAAAATCTATATAGAATGCTATATTTTATTATTCCTGGCCACTGTTGTCTTCTATTATGCCAATATTGCTTTAGAACTAGGAACCCTTGAATGTCTTTCAACATTTCTGATAGTTTGTATGTTATTTACCTTAGGAAAAGAAAGGCAGGGGTAAAAATACCAAGTGCTCTAAAAATATTATTATATTTGAGAGCTACATTTTAAAATTCAAGTAGTCTAGAATACTTAATTTTGAAAGCCAAAGCATCATTTATGTATCACAGATTTGGTGGTCTATGTCACTTTTAGCTAGTGTAATATTTTGTGACAATTTTCTTCCTAGTTGCTCTATCGAATGGAGAGATAAACAGTACCAGTGTGAATTAAATTCTCATAAAATATTACTTTTGATCCTTTTTTGCCAACTAAGATACACCAAGCTTTACACAAACACTTCTCATTGTTTCAAGAGAGTAGTATGTCAGGAGATCTTACTAACAATGTTTATCTTCATGATTGCCATGTCATCTGACCTTGTATAGTTTGTACCTTGCACAAAGAGAATATAAGTAGGTGCCTGAGGGTTCATTGACTTATTGGCTATGGCCCTATAACTGAACTACCATGTGTCTGATTTAATACTTAACCACTTTACATGGTTGTCATATATTTATGTGCCAATTTTTTCCATTAGAATTCAAATTTCATTGAAGGAGGTGCCATGTTATCCCACCATGTGAACATCTCAAATTGGTATTCGTTTAAAATTTATATGTTCATTTATTTTTACATGTAGCCATGTATTTTTACCTATTTAATCAAGACTTTCCGTGTAATACATCAATTAATTATTTATTTTCAGATAAGCCAAATATTTCTTCAATAACTTTCTTGAGGTTGATTACAATATTAAGAGTAACATGACCCATCATTTTACTAGAAATGTCCCTTCTTGTCAAAATTAGAAGCTTAGATTTGATAATATCTTTGTGAAAATTATGCATCTATCACAATTTTTTCATTAATTTTACCCCAGTGAAGAAAACAAATGTCAAGAAATTTGTTTTTTCTTACCAGCTAATATGTTTTTGTTATATAGTCACAGCCTATGTTGTCGCTAATAATGTTTTCCTTTTGATCGGCTGGAGCCTCAGAGTCAAATATTGCATTCATCTTTGCAATTTTACAAGTTGAATGCAATATACGTGTATCATGATAACTTTTCCTCTGGTTCCCATTGTGATCTTTGCTTTCCTTCCCTTTAGCTATTTTTATATTCTTAGATACTATGTAGTTTTACAAAAGACTTCATTCATATCTCTTTTGAAATTCTGTGGGGTATATGCAAACAGATGACTACTAAATACTGTTTGTAAGAGTCTGAGCATTTTAAGCCTAATTTTTCCCCTGTTTAAGTTGAGGGATGGGAGGTATTATCACCAGTTTCTGATAAATATTTGCCTTTATTGTTCTGAAAAAGTACAAATTTTAGATTTGTTGTTCTTAGTATGAGTGGACAAACCCACGTGTATTTATGTAGACACAAATGAAGTGTTCATATAAGATAATTTTGTATATTTAAGTTTTGTTTTGTTTCTTTTACTCTTCTCCTATACACAAATCACAGAAAGGAGATCTCAAACCATTTCATTTATATAGTAGTAATTCAATTTACACTTGTTAATTTGAATGTAATTTAGTTAAGATTGCCTTAATTTTGATTGCTTCCAATAGAAATGGAACTCTTTTTTCCAAATTTTTATGTATTTAGAGAATGAGGAATTTCAAGCCCTTCGAAGAAGATGAAAAGTGGCTCACCTAACTGAAAATTTCCTTAAGGAAAATGTTTGAGGACTTTCTACACTTTTTAAGCCCTTGGACATGGTATATTAGGAAAAATAGTTTATTTGGTGAGTGGCCAAATCATTTTTCCTTTCCTCAATTCATTGGTGGTGCATATATTTCAAAGTGTGGTCACACTCTAGTAGAATTATAAATTTATTTAATTTCTGCATGTCTTTCAGGTGATTAAAGGTGTAACAATCCAGTGTGTGATATGGAATATTATCTTTTGAGTCAAGTTTGCATTTTGTGTAGCAGGTTTTATATGTTGTAGAGCAGTGATATTTTTGTATGCTTTCCTATATTATGTTTCAAGAACTTTATTTAACATCATCTGGTAGAGATCTGTCTGGAATATTGACAATGAATTTAAAAATCTCCAAATTTTTTTGAAACTGCAGACTGCATTGCAAGACATAATCTCAAAGATATTTCAGGCAAATAAGAAACATTTTTTTTCTGAAAATGTTCTGTAATTTCTTAAACCTCCAGTTAACTTTGTATTCTACTGATCTGACATTATAACACAGATCTAAGAAAACTGATTACAATGAGCCTTTTAAAATATTTTTATTCATACTTCTCTAAATATATTGTTATTTCAAACTGCCTATTTATATCACCTGTAAGAATAAAGCGCTAGATTAGTTTAAAATGTATTATGATTAAAATTAATTCTAAATACATCATAAAGAATAGGTGAATCCCTAGAAGTTTTCATTAATTTACATTAATGAAACCAGTAACCCTGGAGCAAGATTATATATATAACAAGGATAGAATTCACATTCGTTAATTCATATTTCACTGTATATCTAAAAACTTCAGAGAGACATTACATGTTGTTTTTTGCAAAAACAAGCCAAGAGATATCTTGCTTCACCAAAATACATACTAATGAATAGGAATAATAAATATCAAAGGATTAAGTATATCTCGAACCTTGATGTTGTAAGTACACTAGTTTTTGTCAACTTACAGCTCTTTTGGATTTGCTTCATTTTATTTATTCCCAGGATTTTTTTCATAGATGATCATGGCCTTTTATGATTTCAGTAATATGTAAAAAGACAAAGTCAATGAAGTTCTTAGTAATTTGAAATGCTCTATTACCACCTGAAGTGAATAGAACCCAAGATATGCTAAAAACTTAAAATCAAAGATCTCCAGATGTGTAAAGAACTCTAACACATTGACGAGTGAAGAAAAACAGGTTGACACATCAAAAAACATAAAATAGAAGAAAAGGTTGGAAAAGGAACAGATTGTGGAAGATATAATACTTGGCCAAAAAATTTTTATGTTTATTTATTTATATATTTATATATACATATAAAGAGAGAGCGAGAGAGAGAGATTCAAGTTTATTAACTACTAGGGAATTGTAAAATAAGCCACAAGAAACCACCACATGTTCATCAGAAGGGTTAAAATTGATCTACCATGTGATCCAGCAAGTCCTCTCCTGGTTATTTACCCCAAAGACTTGAAAACTCATATCCAAAAAGATACTTGCACATCGATGCTCATAGCAGCATCATTCAAAGAGATTCAGGACATGGAAGCAACTGAAGTGTCCTACAATAGATGATTGGATACAGAAGCTTTGGTACATATATACAACGGAATATTACTCAGCCATAAGAAGAGATGAAATACTGCCATTTGCGACAGCATCGATGGATCGAGAAAATCATGCTAAGGGAAATAAGCCAGACAGAAAAAGTATTATTTATTGTGTGATATAAACCTAAAAGCAACTAATGAACCTGACAGAGACCGATGGACATGGACAATAAACTAATGGTTTCCAGAGGGTAGGCGTGAATATCAAGGAGGGAGGTAGACTGGGTAAAAGGGTCAAATATGTGGTAATAGAAGGAAATCTAACTATGGGAAGTGAACACACAGCATAAATACACACACACACACACACATTACTGTTAAAATGTACAGATGAAATTTAATGGATTTTGTTAACAAATATCACCATAAAATAATTAATTAATTAATTAACTTAAAAGACAGACAAAACCAAATTCAAAGCAACTGAAGTTCTCAGATATTGCTGAAGAGATATATATTAGTACCACATTTTGGCAAACAGTTTGACATATTTAGTTATGAGTGCTCGGTATTCATTCATAAACTGATGTTCCGTCAATAGCACACTGTGTGAGGCCCCATGCTACTGAGTCACACCACTTCCTCCCCTGCCTCAGCCCCAGGCAGATGAGAGGTACACAGTGTGCCCTCTTCAATGGCCCTAGTGTTCTTGGAGACCTCATAAGTGCCAAAGCTTAGGCCTTCTGTCTTGCCACTTGCCTGTGGGCTAGCAGTTAGCAGCTGGCTTATTGGGAGCATGGCCTCACCTGCCTTGCATTGAACTCTTTCTCCATTCAAGTGTGTCTGCATTGTCCATCTGTTTGCCCAAATACAATAAGCTGACAACTTTGGCCTAGCAGCTTGCACAGCCACCTGAACTTAATGAAAAGATGGGTGGTTACCGAACAGCCCTGGGATTTGGGGGCCGCATTTTCCTGGAACATGAGCCTCTGCCACTTCCCACTGAACACCTCACATAAACATGCTCTGACCTCGTCTTTTTGAACAGTCCCCCAGCCCACCAAGGGAAGGGAAATATGTTGCTGACAGTAACAGGGCCTTTCTGCTGTCACTCCCATGTGGACCTGGAACAGAGGGCAAGATATACAGAAGCAAAATGAACAAAAAAGAATTTAGAGGCTCCAACAACAGACCAGAACCTCAATGCGGCAGGAAGAGAACAACGTGTAAAGAGGGTCAATGCAAAGGTGAAGGTCAACAACCTGGCAGCTGTTGTTGAGCACGCATCGTACTAAACGGATGTTGGCACATGTGTCAGCACACCTGAAATTTTCTAAGTTACCGAAGCCATGCATTTCAGCTAGGTTTCGTTAGGTCAAAATGACATACCATAGCAGGGTTTGGGATGCCAGTTCCCAACCAGGCTTGCTGTTTACCACAGAACTGTGAACAAATGGGATCACTGTGTGGATTTGACTAGATGGTTTTCAGGTGAGTCATAAAAATGGTACCACAGGACATTGGTGTAAGGTGAGAAGAAGTTGGAAAATATCTGGCAGATCTGGTGCATGACCGTTTCATGAGAACATGTCAAACACGTGAATCCCCTGATTTGAAGAGGAACTCAAAACAGAGGGTTTCGACTCTCTGTGAATAGTCCACTTCTCAAAGGCCAGAGGTGTTAGAGAGGTGTTAGAGTTAGGATCGGGTTGCCAGGAATGGAGACATGAAAAAAAAGCTATGATGCTGACTTGATACTTTATTCACAAGATTTCATCGCCCCCAAAAATGAAGTTTTGTAGAAAAACGAATGTTCTCATCAAGGACAAAGGGTACTGCGGAGGCCACTGTCTCCTAGAAGTCTGGTGAAATGATGGCTCACGGGACCCAGGCAGTTGCCAAAGTTGGATTTTCCTGCCCTGTCAGGGCTTTTGCCTCTGTCTAAAACTTTGCTATGATTTCTCCATGAAACAATCCCGAATCCGTAAGGAACAATCCAGGATGCTCTGATTCTATGAGGCAAACCCTTAGCAGTGCAAATGCTAGTCAAGTATGAGGTAAGAATGAAAGTGGATGAGTATGAAAGGGGCCCAGGCGATCGATTGCATGATAGTGGGTGATAAAGAGTCCTCTTGAGCACAGCTTACTGACAAGAACTGCACGAATTTCAAGGCCGGCCACTAGAAAGGCAGCTTATCTCGGAAAACTGTGTCCCCACAAACACCAGAAATTCACCAAAAGGTTATAGAGAAAGGCTACGGTGAAGCCTGAAGTCCCCTGGGAACAAAAGAAAGCTTCTGTACTTACTACATAGAAAAGCATGTGAGACAAGCCACCGCCAGTTCCCTTCTTCAGGCATCAGGGACCTCAGCCAAGCTTTGGCCTCAGGTGGACAGGCCTCCTTGAACCACAAAGCCCGTGCTGGGCTATCACCCGCTGGCAAGAGGAAGACCTAGTTCTGACTTTAAGGGTTCTGCCCTTAAACTTGGGAAGGCAAGCACTCATGGG
Organism: Pteropus medius; assembly: GCF_902729225.1. Classification (NCBI taxonomy): domain Eukaryota; kingdom Metazoa; phylum Chordata; class Mammalia; order Chiroptera; family Pteropodidae; genus Pteropus; species Pteropus medius. Next base: position 153,934 of record NW_024340748.1, read on the forward strand.
CAGGCTGTGCGCCTCCCGGTGACCACTTGCATGCATTACATGAAGCTCCCATAGAATGTTTCTGGGCTGTGCTGTGGGCAGCAGTCCATTTGAGCGGATTTCTTTGATTCAGTTCTTGGACTTTTTGAAATTTAGATCCTTGATGTAGGCATGGGCGGAATCCAAGTTTATATCAGTTTCAGGTCCATGACGTCATGATTTGATAGTTACATACCTCCGAATGTGTTCTCTGCAAAGTGTCTGGCTATCGTCTGCCACCCAGCAAATACTCACATTAGGGCTGAGAGGATTCCCATCACTTTTTACACCCTTCCTTCACATCAGGTCTACCCAATGTTTAGAGGCCTCTCTGGGGAAAAATATATGAAACACTCCCACGTTCATGTGGACACTGATACAAACAAAGGACGCTTTATGTTCACATACTGATTTGCACTCACACTTTAGTAAAGACACCAAACGCCATATCATTAAACATCTGAAAACAATCCTGGAGTCCCAAGAACTTTTCACAAAGGCACACGTGCTGACCTTCAGCCGCTTCCTGCCTGCCTGGATATCCGCACAGCTACATTCTCTCTCTCTCTCTCTCTCTCCTCTCTCTCTCTCTCTCTCTCTCTCTCTCTCTCTCTCTCTCTCTCTCTCTCTTTCTCTCTCTCTCTTGCACACACACACACACACACTGTTACTTAACACAGCTGCATGGTGCTTATATGAACTCTATTCCCATGATATTCCAGGACATGGCACTGCTCCACAAACTCCAAAGCAGAAAGGGCCAATGAGACTGGCCTTGGTTGTTCCCATTTGACCCAAACATAGAAAGACACCCAAAATCACACCAACATCCCAGCCGGGCCCTTGAAGAAACCCAGTTTTTCACTTCAGGGATTTTGAAGGCCTGGGCCTTCTGAAGTCTCCTCAGCTCTCTGGCATGACTTGCTGAAAGATGAAAGGGAGTGTGCCTGGCGGCTCGGCTGGGGTAAGAATGTGTGGTCTTGCTTTCTGAGCCACTAGCCAGGCTGAATGACATCATCAAACCCCAGGTCTCCAGTATCCCCCTTGACTGAGCAGTGAGCCTGAAGGCAGGACCACTCCCAGAAGCTGGGCACTTTCTTGGGTTCCACAAACCTTCTCTGGGGGACAAGATTGTCTAGGGTCAGAATAGAAGATGAGGAAAACCGCCCAGAAGTGGGCTATGAAACAGGTGAGGTGAGGAACGGAGGCGTGGCTGTCCGGGGAATGAAGAATGGAGAATGTCTGAGCACGGTTATGTCGAATTGCCTGTGAGAGTTTAAGAAATCTAACGGAAAAGAGACATGGCCGGCTAGAAAATTCCCATGAGTTGGAATGGGACGGGGCGTGAAGATGAAAGCTGAGAGTAGAAGGCCAATGGAATGAGGGAGTCAGAAAAAAAGAACAGGGCTTGAGGGTGATGGCTAGACACAGTAAGGCTGGGGGAGGGGAGACCCCATAGTCTCACTGGCATCAAGTACAGGCACAACAGCTGTGACTTATTGAGAGCTAACCCTCTCTTCTAGGAGCGTTAATTGGGCAACTCACTTGAGCCAGTCCAGGGGTCCAGAGAGGCTCAATTGAGGTCGACTGGCCCCAGCCACAACTCCCCTCTGAGCTTTTGCCTGCCCTGGGCCTAGCCGCTTCAAGATTGCAGAGGAGCCGAGTGAAGACAGGGCCAGGGAGAAAGAAAAACCTCCAGGCATGAAGGTGACCGGCTGAAAGTGTGGCTCTTGGAACTCTGTTTGTCAGCTCAGAGGCCTGGAGCGAAAGCATGAATATCGTTGAACCGGACAGTCAGAGCAGTGAGAGAATGGGAACCCAAAGGACTGGATACCCCAATGTTGCCCCGGTGTTTTACCAGGATCTGATTGTCCAGGAATAGGCAGAGCAGTGACTTGAAGACCTTTCAGTGCCGGGAGCTTTACAGGCCTGTCCCCGGGCTTGAAAGAGTTCACCCTAGCATGTCTTATCCTGGGCCTTCCCTGAGAACTGCTTTCTTCATCCCTGCTGGCATTATGGACGGTAAGCCAGTGATAACTGCCAAGGCAGAACCATGAGCAGAGGTCTGAATTCAGCAGCCAAGGTTGAATTTGTGTATCTTGATTACATATGAGTGTGTTCAGTATTCCTGTCTACAGCTGAGATGCATCAGTTCCACAAGATGCTGTGGCTCCCAACTACTGAATCTTCCAGGCCACCTAGAGGAACAGATTGTGCACTCTCCACTGTCCCCAGGATTCCTGGAGACCTCATGAGAACCAAAACTCAGAACTTTGGCCTGGCTTCCAGTGCCAGAATGCTGGCCATTAGCAGCCGGCCTACAAGGAAGTCACCCTCACCTTCCTGGCATAGAACCCTTTCTCCACTCAAGCCTGTCTGCATCTGCAAACAGTCAGCCCAAATGCCACAGGGTGAAGCCTTTGGCCCAGTGGCATATGCATCCGCCAGGGCTTAGTCCAAAAAAAGGGTGCTCACCGTAGAGCCCTGGGAATTTCAGTGCTGAGTTTTCCTGGGACTCCAGACTCTGCCACTCACTGGCTGAACACCTCACATTAACATGTCATGACCCTGGCCCTATCGACCAGACCCACAGCCCTCTGAGTGAAGGGAAAGATGTCACTGAAAGAAACAGGGCCTTTCTGGTTTAACTTCAGAAAGAGCCAATAAGGCTGGCCTTGACTGTCCCTGATTGACCCAGACATAGAAAGACAACCAAAGTCACACCAACATACCAGCCAGGCCCTTGAGGACACCTAGTTTTTCACTTCAGGGCCACTGCAGGCCTGGGCCTTCTGTACTCTCCTCAACCCTCTGACATGCCTTGCTAAAGGACAAAAGAGAGTGTGCCTGGCAGGACAGCTTGGGCAAGTACATGTGGTCTTGCATTTTGAGTCACTAGCCAGACTGAATGAGACAACACCAAACTCTATGTTGCCAGAATCCTGTCCCTTGTTGCCCCACCTTGGCTGGGCAGTGGGCCTGAAGATGTGCCTGCACCCAGAGGCTAGGTGCTTTCTTGCATCCCACAGCCTTTTTTGTGTGGGCCAAGAGTGGTGAGAGTGAGAATGAGGGTTGTGGAAAACCGAACAGAAATGGGCTATGAAACAGGTGGGGCGAGGAACTTAGTAGTGGCTGTCAGGGGGATGAAGATGAGAGAATGGGTGAACTCAAGAATGTCAAAATTGCCTGCAAAGGTTAAAGAATCCTGAATGAAAAGGGACATGGCTGCTGGAAAATTTCCTTGAGTTGGAATGGGACGGGGTGTGAAGGTAGAAGCTGAGAGTAGAAGGCCAACGGAATGATGGAGTCAGAAAAAAGAACAGGGCTTGTGGGAGATGGCTAGACACAGTAAAGCCTGGGGGAGGGGAGACCCCATGGCCTGGCCTGCATCAAGTACATGCACAACAGCTGTGACTTATTGAGCTAATACTCCCTCCTAGGAGCTTTAATTGGGCAACTCACCTAAGCCAGTCCAGGGGCCCAGAGAGGCTCAATTTATGTCGACTGGCCCCTGCCAGGCCACAGCTCTCCTCTGGAATTTTGTCTGCCTTGGGCCTGGCTGCTTTGAGATTGCAGAGGAGCCCAGCTAAGACAGGGCCAGGGAGAAAGAAAAACATTCAGACGGGAAGGTGCCTGGCTGAAAGAGTGGCTTCTGGTCCCGTTTGTCAGCCCAGAGGCTTCAAATGAAAGCATGAATATTGTTGAACCAGATAGTCAGGGCTGGGAAGGGAAGGGAACCCAAGTGGCCAGCTACCCCTCTGTTTCCCTGGTGTCTTGCCAGCAGCTCATTGTCCAGAAAGGGGCAGTGTAGTGACTCCCAGACCCTCCACTGCGGGAACCTTTGCAGGTCTGGCACCCAGCTTGAAAGAGAGCACCCGGGCAGCTCTTGACTTAAGTCTTCCCTGAGAATTGGTTTCTTCATCTCTGTTGTCATTAAAGCCAGTAAGCCAGTGATAACCGCCATGATACAGCCATGAGAAAAGGGCTGAATTCAATAGCCAAGTTTGTATTTGTGTGTCCTGAATTTCATATGAGTGCTCAGTATTCCTGCCTGCAGCTGACACCCCAACAATACCACACGGGGCTGTGGCCCCCCACTACTGAGTAGCACCACCTCTTTCCCAGCTTCAGGCCAGACCAGACCGGAAGAACGATGTGTGCACTCTCCACTGGACCCAGAGATCCTGGAAACTGCATGAGACCCAAGGTTCAGGATTTCTGCCTGGAACCTGCTAGAAGGCCAGCCGTTAGCTGCTGGCCTATCATGGGGCTACCCTCACCTGCCTTGCATTGAACTCTTTCTCCTCTCAAGCCATATCTCCACTGCAATCCATGGGCCCGAATTCCACAGGCTGACTCCTTCAGCTTAGTGGCGAGTATAGCTGCTAGTGCTTAGTCCGAAAAAAGAGTGGTCGCCAAACAGCCCTGGGAATTTTGGTGCTGTGTTTTCCTGGGACTCCAAACTCTGCCACTCACTGGCTGAACACCTCACATTAACATGCTGTGACCTGGCTCTTTTGAGTGGACCCATAGCCTGCCAAGTGAAGGGAAAGATGTCACTGAAAGGAACATGGACTTTCTGGTTTCAGTCCCATGTAGACCTGGGACAGATGGCGTGATGTAAAGGAGCAAACAAGCAAAATCGAATTCTTTGGCTCAGACAACTGACTGAGAATGACCAGAGCCTCAGGGCGGTGGGAAGACAATGACATTTGTAAAGAGGTTCAGCGCCCGGGTGATGGTGCGGAGCAAGCAACGGACTCAATGGATATTGGCTAATGACCTATCACACCAGACATTTTTCTGAGGTTCCGAAGCCACGTAATTTGGCTAGGTTTCATATGCTACAAATGACAGACCGCAGCTGGGTTTGGGGCAACAACTCCAAGTCAGGCTTCTGGTAACAACAGAACTGTGGACAAACTAGATTGCTGTGTGGACTTGACGGGAGGGTTTTCCGTTCTTTCACAGAGATGGTAGTCAAGGACATTGGTGTAAGGTGAGAGGAAGTTGAAAATGACTGGCAGACCGGGTGCATGACCATTTCATGGGAGCATGTGGAACACGTGAATCCTCTGAATGGAATAGGAGATGAATTCGAAAGGGACGGGTTCGACTCTCAGTGAGAAGGTGGCTTCTCAAAGGCCAGAGGTGTTACAGCCTCATATTTTTGGGATCAGGTAGCCTACAATGGAGACATGAAAAGTAAGCTGTGATACTGACTCGATGCTCCATTTCTCAATAGCTGACCAAATAAGGCAGCGCTGTGGAGGAATGAACATTTTTGTCACAGACGAAGGGTACTTGGGAGGCACCCGTCTCCTGAGAGTCAGGTAAAAATATGGCACCCGTGACCCAGGCAGCTGCCAACAGTTGGATATATCTGCCCTGTCAGGCTATTTTTCTTTCTCTGTAACTCGACTCTGATACCTCTCTGAAACAATCCTGAATTCGTAAGGAACAATCCAGGACACTCTGATTCTGTGAGGCAAAGCCTCATAAGTGGTTCAAGGGCAAATGCTAGTCAAGGATTTGATAAGAATGTTGGTAGAGGGCGAAAGGGCCCTAGGAGATAGATTGTATGACAGTGGCTGATACAGAGTCTTACTGCCCACAGTTGATGCATCAGGAATGCAAGTCATAATCACTGAGAAGTATAAAATTATGATTATATTAGTGCAAGTCAGAATTTCATAAATTTTAGCTAAAGTCATACAAACAGACACTAATAGTAATACAGTATGATTTTTGTATATAAATAATAAATGTAAAAAAGGTAAAGTTCAATAGAGCAATAAATAACGTGACCACATTTCATTGATAAAAAAACCTCAGAGAATGCACAGCAGAGAGGAAAAATTAATTTTCCTTCTACCTTCTAAGGTCTTCTGGAAGAACTAAAACTCAAATTAATATGAGAAATAAACAGGACAAAAACAACCAAATTTATTATGCATGCAAATACAAGAGTTCCATAAGAATGTGAGACCAGATGACAGATTATGTAGTTAAGTCCTACAGGATATGTGGAGCTAAAAAGAAGTGAGAGGTTGTGGTTTTGGACTTCAAAGGGTAGGACAGCAATTCACATGGAGATAGAAAATCATATGCTGTAAAACAAATGTTTTTTGGGCCATCTTTAACAATGGGATACAGAGAAGACTTAGATCAAATGGAACTTGCTGTTTTCTCCATCTATCATAACTAGTTCATATGAAACTATAGTTCTCTATGATAACAGGACCCTTTATGGCGCAGGTAATCTTTAACTTCTTTTAGGCAGTTATTGGAAAAGTTCAGAAGCTTTTCTGAAGCTTTATTTTCTTAAAAAAAGAAAAAACAGCTAAAAATAACCAATACCAGAAAAGGCATATTTTGGGAGCCAAATACTGCTTCCTCTCAGCACCAAACATAATTTACTAGTTACATTGTCTATTGTACAAGCCAAGGAGTGTTCACTATTTTCCCCTGAAATCGATCTTCTCTATTTCCATACTGTTATCCATACTCTTCTCTCCTTCAGGATCCATTTCAAATTGTATCTTCACTGAGATCACTCACATGGTGCCTTGCTGTTGAGATGGAAACTGAGCAATGAAATTGAATAAAATTATATCCTTGCCTTTGAGAATTCACAAGATAGTTGTATTTGTTTCCCATGATACAGGAATAATGGATGATTAAGGAGAGTTTCAAATATGAGATAACTTTTTAATTGAGCCTTGTAAAATAGGAGTTTATCCCAAAACAATGAAAGAAGGACACTTTAGTGGTAATAGGGCACACTGAAACAGCAAGGTGTAGTTATTCTTTGAGATTAAAGAGAAATAATCAATGTGGAAAGTGAGAAACACAGTGACTTAGAAAATGCCAAGCTAAACAGGATCAAGAACCCCACTGAAGGTGAGTAAATGAAACTTCTGAATGTTCATTCTATTTACATTCCTTCTATGTGATTCTTTCTCCAATACTTCTGTCTTTTCTTCACTTTAGTTTTCTCCATAGCATTTATTACTAATTAAATGCTATATATTTATCAGTTTAATAATTTTTATTGTCAATCTCCACTTATTGGATGGTTAAAGTTCATGAGGACAAGGATCTATTTTTTTCAATACTCTATCATTCATGGCAGAGATAATGCTTATTATGTAATAATAGATGCTCAATAAACATTTGTTAAGTGAATTAACAAAAATTTGTTGAATAAATTGATAAATAAATGAATTGATTTGTAAAAAAATAGTCATTGTGAGGAAAAGAGGGTAATAAGTAGAGACACTCTGGCATCTTGAAGGAATAGAACTGATAGAATCACAGAAAGAAAGTATCAGAACAGCCTTTTGGCCAGAACCACCATCTTCCAGTAATTTGCCAAAATGACCAACACAAAGAGAAAGAGGAAAGTCACCCGCCACATGTTCTCTAAGCCTTTTAGAAAACATGGAGTTGTTCCTTTGGCTACATACATGCGAATCTACAAGAAAGGTGACATTGTAGACATCAAGGGACTGGGCACTGTTCAAAAAAGAATGCCCCAACAAATGTTACCATGGCAAAACTGGAAGAGTTTACAATGTCACACAGCATATAGTTGGCATAGTTGTAAACAAACAATTTAAGGGCAAGATTCTTGCCAAGAGAATTAATGTACATATTAAGTATATTAAGCACTCTTATAGCCGTGATTGTTTCCTGAAAAGAGATCAAAAAAGAAGGAAGCCAGATGAAAGGTACCTGGGATCAACTAAAGTGCCAGCCTGCTCCACCCAGACAAGCACACTTCGTGAGAATGAATGGAAAGGAACCTGAGCTGCAGGAGCCCATTCTCTATGAATACATGGTGCCCAAGGTTTGAAAATAAAATAAAATTAAAATAATAAAATAAAATAAAATAAAATAAAATAAAATAAAATAAAATAAAATAAAATAAAATAAAATAAAATAAAATAAAATAAAATAATAAAATAAATCGAGTCGGTGTCCTGTCCCCCAAAGACATATTTTTTAAAAACCAACCATCCTAATTCATTGGGTGATGTCTTTATTATTCCAATTTAGTGTGTTTTCTTGCTGAAAGATGTGAGGTGGTTTACTGTGCAACAAAGTATAGTCCGTTGGCTAGGATATGGCATCTTATAAATTAGAGTTAAGCTCAGAGAAAGTTGATAACTGCTAATTGTGTCATAAAATAGCTTTATTTTAAGCATGTGGAACTTGCCTTGGAAGCCTGATACTTAAAAACAGATTGTTTAAAGTCTCCTGTTCTTTGTGAGTTACCTTGATTCCACCTTTCATGGAACACGACTCAGAAAGTAATCGCGTTTATGATAATTTGGAACTAGACTACCTTTTTTATTTCAGCCAGGGGTAGACATTTATGTATTGCACTTTACATGATGCATTCTAAGCACTTTACATAATTTACTTAAAAATCTTAGAGTAAGTAATGTTTTACCCATAATTACATAAAGAAAGCTGAGTCACAGTTAACTTACTCAAGGATACAAGTGTGCAGAGATTCAAGCCCAGGTATGCTGACTCTATAATGAGGTCTCAATCCTTAGTGTTATATTGCCTCATATGGGTGGGAACATTTTAAAACTACTTTGTATAGTTCGAGCACATTTCGGAGGTTTGGTTGCTTCCTGGATATTTTTACTTGGATGTGGCACACATCTTAAATGCAACATAGTCAAATAGGAGTTGATCACATCCCACCCTAGCTGCTAGTTTTCTGTGATAGCTGTAGCTATAACATCTGTTTATTTGAAATAAAAACCTGACTTCTAATATTCTCTTACCACTAAGAGGAAAAAAAAAAAGGAGAAAGATAGTAACAGAACAGATTGAGAAATCATAATTTCAGTCAGATGTTGGAAGTCTGAGGAAGAGGGAAGTTTAGCAATATTTAGAGAGGAGGCACAGCACTACAGTAAAAACAAAGAAGAAAGCAATAAGAAAATCATGATGTTGAGCACTTTCTTCAGGGGCAGCAATTTCTTGTAATGTTTGGTTGTCGAAGTGCTAGAAAAAGGCCTTTATAATTTCCTTGCAAACTACTTTAACAGAATTAACATTCATTAATTTATTACATATTTAATATTTTATTAAATATATATTAACTCTTTTCTGACTACACATATCATGCCAGGGCATCCAGCTTATCACAAGGAAGAAACAGAGGACAATTAAGCTGTAAATAGCAGGTGAAACAAAGAATTGTTGAGAAGGTGTTAGCTCTGGATTTATTTCTACAGGCTCACAAACAATTCTACTCTCAGTGAACCATGATGGGTAGACAAAACTTAAATGATTCACCTACTTACAATTACTAATTGTATGTCTAATTGAACTGCTTGAGGAAATATGATACACTATAAATGTCTTTTATCATGGGGCAATCATAATTATTTATGCTTTTATCTTAGGGCAATCACAATTATTTATGATTTTGAAGTTTATTTGGGTTTATCTAAGGTAGAACATGGAATACAGGTATTGGATAGTACAGAACAGTGGGAAGAAATTCCTATAAGGCAATAATTATGACTAAAAGCTGAAAGTAGGATGCATTGGTTTTGAAGGAATGTCATGCAAATATCCCTATGAGAGGAGGAGAAGGCTTCCAGAATTGAATATTTAGTATTTCCTGGGTCAGGGTACGGGGAATCACTTTTGTTACTATAATTGAATTTTTAGTCAGATTCAGCAGATAGTTACCAATTCATTTATGTTGGACAAGTTTTTATTAGAAATATAGAGTAAACAATAATTCATCTTAAAATTAATTTCAAATCCAAATCGACTGGGTTATGGTGAAAATACCAACTGAATAAGCATCTACTCATCCTCTTCACTTCTTGAAACAATGGAGTACACAATACTCTGATTGATGGCCGCAGCAGAAATTACACCAACCCTAGTCCCTCTGGTTGCAAATTCACTGACTGGAGGAGGTCTACAAGCCTAGAGAAAATTGGTAATTTTTTATTTTTCACTTTGCCATGATGGAGTCCTGAATTTCATAATAAAATGTGTTAGTTTATGTGTGGGCTTATTGAATAACATTATCTTCTGAACTTTTTAGGAAGTACTGCATTAAGACTCCAGCCCTAAGAACCTGTGTTCCAGATCATCCAAATGCTCCTTTAAGAATATGTCACCTACATTGTTTTTCATTTCAAATGGTACACACTGCTCTACTACTTTCATATCTGCCAAATATCATACAAACTTATTTTCACTTGTCTCTAAAGCACCTTCTGGACTGAAAGCAATAGAGGGATACAATTTGCTACCTCAACCTTGCTAAAGTAAAATGTTGCTATTATGTTGCTGATGTTATCATAGTAAAGCAAATGGCTTTCAAATGTTTCTTTCTGGTCCTTACTGGAGCTTCACTGTAAAGCTGTAACTGTACTCAAAGTATTTGAATAGATGGCATCTCAGAATTCAAATTTATTTTGAATTCACTTGTTTGTTTAACCATAGCCACAATATGTACCTAGTACCATGCTATTTACTAATTTCAAAAATACAGTTTCAAAAACACATTGATTCAATTTCAAAATCTCAATTTCCTTATATAATGTGTCAGTGGCTATCGTAATATTATTTTCAAAAACGATGCAATTAATTTCACTTTTATAATTCACTGGTATTTATATTATCCAGCTTCAAAAGATTTAGAAGATTACTAAATACAAAATTTTAACAATGTCTCTCAGCCTTTTTGTATTCTAGTCGATCTATCTAACCAATCTGATTTCTAATAACTTTTAGCTTCTTTTCTCAAATTGATAAGATTAATCCTATTGTTATGTCTTTCCCATGGTCTGTTTTTTTAATACTTACTCTTTTAATACCACCCTACATTTTTATCTTCATTTGCTCAGTTCTTCTAATCTTGATTGCACTGGGCAATTATATCGTGCCTACATTGAAACTTTTTATTTAAAAGAAAACCGAGACACATATATAGTCAGGAAAATTAACTTTCATAAACATCTTGTTCAAATTGCTATGTTCTTTGGCATTATAGTCTATATATTGATTGAATAAGTGTGAAGCAATCTATCTTATTTATAGATGTTCCAGCACCTGATGGTGGTCCACATATTAATTTTAGAGTCAATAAATATATCTCATGTTACTTTACTCTCCTGTATCTTTTCTTCCTTCTTTTTAACAGTATTTAGATATTGCTTGGATAATCATACCTACTCCATTCTCAGTCTTACTGGTCTGTGTAGGACTGACCCAATATCTAGGTGATATGGATAGACGCATTACCTATCTCTGGCCAGTGAGGACACTTTATATATCTTCTTTGCTCAGTGTTCATGTGTGATAAATATCTCATACAAAGCAAACTAAAATCAGGCCCAGAATTTTTATTGTTAATTATTAGGGAAGAAAAAAAAACATATTTATTTTGGTTTCTTGCATTTTGGTTGGGTTTTATTTTTTTTATTTATTTTTAATTTTTTTTTTATTTTTTGGTTAGGATTTTGATGTTTGTACCCTTTAAGTAGGTTCTTATTGATAATGGTACCAATATAAATAAAATAACTTAGGGTTGAAAATACATCCCATATGCTTAGCCTAACATTTTAAATGCTGCTGTACTTAAAGCTTGGTAAACTTATCATGTCCTTTATGGAAAAATAAATAAATTCTCTTTTATTTCTTCTTTATCTAAGATTTCTATTACTTCCAATCGAAGTGTCCCGACTACTTCATGTAAAACATGTTCAGACACTTCATTTAAGTAAGATATCTAAGGTAATAAAATTATATTCTAAAAGCAATTTACTTAGTCATTGTCATAATGTCAGTGCACTGAACAGAGCATAACTTTGCTCACTTTGAACAAAAAATAAGGGTAGGCTACCATAAAAAGGAAGGCATTTACAAAAGTGACACTAAAGTTGGTTGTGATGGAATGCTTTGCTTATGAATAGATCCAGTATATGACATTTTAGATTATAAAGAGACATGAAGACAATATGCTGTTGGTCACATTGCTTCAAGGTTGACCATGGCGATTGTGAAAGAAAAACCTGAAAAAGGTTAAAATGAGAGAGCTATGGAAACACAATAATCTCTAAAAAGGACCTTGATTATCTCCCCCTACTGATCTTTCTATCCTCTCCTCTTGTATGAGTACCAGAGAGAGACTTGTTTCTAACCAATCGAAACTGGCACAGTAGATGGGATGTCACCTCAGTGATTATGTAACATATGATTATAGCTTATAACATCATTCTTTCTAGAAGACTCTATTTCCTTTGCTGGATTTAATGAAGTGAATACATGGAATCATGTGACAGGATATTGAAGGTGACGTCTGACCAATAGTCAGTGAGGAATTGAGGCCCTCAGTCCAATGTCCCACAAGTATCTGAATCCTACCAAAATCCGCATGAGCTTGGAAATGTACCCTTCTCCAGTCAAGCCTCAGATGACACCCTAGCAGTGGCCAATACCGCATTTCAACCTGTATAAGACTGAAATAGAGAAAACAGGTGACTAATTTCTAACCTACAGAAACTTCAACATGATATGTATATTTTTAACTTATTAAGTTTGTATTAATATTGTTATGCTGCAATAGATAACTAATACAAATGGCTTCAACAATAAGAGCAATGAATTGCTAACTTGTGACAGACCAAATTGCATACAACTTAACTTGGATACAAGAAAATGCATGCTAGTCATAAACTAAATGTCTTTTTTGTAGAAGTAGATATTGCTTCAATTGTTTATTTGTCTGTCTTGTTACTACATGAGGTAAGAGCTAGATTTTGTGCTTTCCATATTTAGTTTATTCATCCTTATAAAGTATAGATATATAAAATCTGCAGCTAATGAACTTTCAGCTTTAGCATAAAAAATGCCATCTTTTATTTCAAACTTATTGTGTTTTTCTACAATAAGGATAGAAATGATTAATATCGGACAAATTAAGTGGCCTAATTTAAGAAAGAATTAACATACAATTCATACCACTAAAAGCATTTCAAATTTTATTTGTTAATAAATGTTTAAAACAGATTTACTTAGAGACAAAGAAGCTCCTCAGTAATCTTTGTCTTAATTGTTCCAACACAATTCTTTCTACCAGACTCAAAACATACTATAAAAATGCCATTTCTCCAGCCTACAATGGAATGAGCCTCTATAATAATGAGCATTACATTACAAAATTGTAATTCTGTTCTTTTTGTTGCCAGGCAAGACCCATTTTATTTTGTTTTATGCCCTGGAAAGTACCAGTGTCATGATTCAGGCAAATTACATATTCCCTTTGGAGTCACATATAATTTAAATACAAAATGAAGCAAAAAGTAGTCAAGATCCATAAAATCCGATGGCAGAGAGGCTAGAAAGATAACAAAACTGAAAAGAATGAGCTGAACGTAAATTCATAGGGAAAGCGGCAGAAGTAAACAATTGGACTCTGCGTGTTCCATTTAACTCCTATGCAATAATACACATCCAGCTTGATTTTAAAGGGCAAATTAAATTCAAAGTTTTATTTGAATTGCATAAATTTTCACATTTGGCAAACAATAGAAGAAGACTTTTAAAGCTTCATATGACTTGGTTTAATCTATGGGCTTGATCTATGAGCTGACTAACTATTTATGTCTTAGAGTGAACTCTCTGAAAGGTATTTTCCAGTTCTACCATTTCCTCTTTTCTTTCTGTTGAGTACAATTTAAATCTATTGATTAATTTCAGAAGCATAGAATTATGGCCAAATAAAGGATTTCTAAAAAGGCTTTAAAAAATCTTTCTCTTGCTGTTAATTCATATCATTGTAATTCATTATTTTATAATAAATAGTGCATCATTTATCTTATTCCTATTGACTTTTTAACACTTATTTTAAAACAAGTAGCTGCTGAGTGTCTGAAATTTCAAAATTCTACATTTAAAAGCTAGATTTCCTGCTGATAGAATTGAGAAAAATCTTTTACGATAAAAGTGGCACTTGAAACAAGTATGGGAACTATACAGCTGTAGTGATGAAGCTGAAGAGTCAAGAGATCAACTGGATTCCCACTGTCCAGAAAAAGACCACTAACATCATGCTTGAGCAAATGGTTATATCTTTAGCAGATAGGGACCTAGAACATGGGAGAGACAGATGGTTTCATATTTTAAAAATGTCCTCCAGAAAGACTTTCACCAGAAGCTCTTTCGAAGATGTATCTGAGTTGGGTTAGATGCCTATGTTCCTGGCATATTCCTGATGGCAGCGCTAGCTCCTATTTTTTCCCCCAAGAACAACACTTTAGGCATTATTGACCATCTTACACAAATCCCGCAAATTTTGCCTGAAATTTAAAATTACCTAAATTAATGCTTGAATAGAGACTAGATAATAATTCAATTAAAACCCTCAGTTTTAATGATATTAATTTTAAATTTTATTATTTTATTATCTGACTGTTTGCACTGTCCCCACCACCCCTAAATTTCACGTGTAAAATAGCTGCATATTTTTAAAGATTAATGAACTTTGTTACTTAGAGTAGTTTTAGGTTTCAAGAAAAATTGTGCAAAGTGTTGAATTCCATGTGCTTCACCCACCTCCAGTTTCCCTTATTATTCATTTCTTGCATTAATATGGTCCATTTGGTACAATCCATGAACCATCATTGATACATTAACTAAAGTCCGCAGGTTACACGAGTCTTCATATTTTGTGTTGTATGTGCTACATTGTTTAGACACATGTATAATATCATGTGTCCACCACTACTGAATCATACAGAGAGGGCAGTTTCGGGGACCAAATAAAGTCTCCTGTTTTAATCTATTCATCCTTTCCATCCCCTGTATCCGCCACCACTGATCATTTTCCTGTCTGTATACTTTTGCCTTTTCTAGAATGTAAATAGTTTAAATCATATAGTAAGGAGGTAGTATTTGTGGACTGGCTTCTTTCCTTAACAATATATACTTTAGCTTCCCGTATACCATCTATTGCTTGATACTTTTTATTGCTGAATCCCATAACATTGTAAGGATTTTATACAAACAGCTGCATTTTAGGATGAAGAAAATTGATCAAAATGACTCCAAATCCCTTGTTTAGAAGTAAATTTTTGCAGATAAAGTATAACCCTGGCAAGGTAACTGCTACAGAATTTATAGGCAAAATACTACCACATAATTTTATCACAGGTGAATAAACTAATTCATAGGTATCTGTTTAACAATTCAAATTGATTATTATTTTTTGAAAATATAGAGTACGATAAATCTCTCTAAATCATATACTTTTTATCATCTTTGTCCTCGAATAATGGCTGTACTAAAATAACAGAATTTGCAATTTTCAAATGTAAGACCCAGGTTTGACATTTTACATATAGATGACACAATTATTCTACAATTTAAAATCTGCTTTATTATTGGGTTCATGTAGTAATAATAAAAGTAAATGTTATATGTGAAACGTAATTCTTTTAAATGCTATATGGTTTAGTATATAAAAGTGTAAATAGATGCTGTAAAACTATACTGAGATTTTATTGGGTTCTATTACTTTCCTTCTACTGAGAGAAAAATCTCATTTAGTTTCACATGTTAGCATTCAATATATTTGCAAATCAGTATCAATTAAAAAACGGTTTCTTTATCTACTACAAGGTAATTTAATGAAAATAGGAAAAAAAAACCATCACCTAGAACTCCTAATATTTGATGGAGTAATTTCATCAGGGTGATTTAATTTTACATATTTAACTCAGGAAAACTGTTTCCAACAGACAGAGAGCAGAAAAGAGATACCAGCTCTTCCAGAATTCTTAAGATGGATTGTAGGTAAGAAAATTAAGAAAGGATCAAATGCTTAGACACTGCTTTTTACATCCTTCTCAAACTATGCTTACTGTTGTTAAGAGTTTTGCTTCTATTCAGATCCATGAAGTTTCCTCAACTTGAAGACACGAAAATGGAAGCCCTGGAGTCATAAACAATTCCTCAAGTTCAGAAAACTATATGAAAGCTACATCTCATTAAGGATGTCTATGTGTTTGTTTGTTTCATTTAATTGTTCTCAAAAGAGTTTATCTACTCTCTCTTAGCTATTGGCTGTCAAACTTTAAAACCATAAGAATTAGCTAAAGAACTTATTAAAATTTTTGGATTTTTTGGATCATACTTAAAGATTCTGATTTAGTAGGTTCTTGAGACCACACCCAAGAATATCATTTGTAAAACGTCACTCTTTCAATAGTTAAAGAGGCAAAATTACCAATCTCCATAGCAAGATTTTTGAGATGCCCTAAAAATGCGGAAAAGTTGATCTTCATGTAGTCATTTCTCATATTGGCCAATAAATCCAAATTAAAATAGACATCGATCTTAGCAAACAAGCGATATTCTCTGTGTGTGGATTTATTTTATATTGTAGTAATAATTTACAGATAGCTTTTTTCAATCTTTTAAAGCAAGACCAATAGTTCTCCTTGAAATATTGTATTTACTCAGTAAAAATTCCTCAGTCCAAACTTGTGTGGGTTATATAAGAATGATGACATTGTTCCTCAATGTATAGAGTAATTTTAAATCTCTTGAAATGAGAGGTTAACTAGAACTGCTCAAACACCATTTCTCTGGCCTTGTTATAAAATTGTTTTCATTCTTCGTAGTCTACAAACATGATTGTCTGGGCCTGAATTTATGCTTTTTTCTCAGTTTTTGCATATCAGGAGGTAGACTCTATGTCCTTTATAGTTCTCTATTTTTATCAACTCTATTTTTATTCTTCAAAAGAAAATGACTCAAAAAGCTTATTTTTAAATATAAACTGTATAAAATTTTTGCTTTTTTATTTGTTACAAGAACCATTCACATTAATTGGCAAAGGATGAATTTTTTACTTTAATGGGGAACTGATAAGATTACTTTCTTCACTCAGGAGTTATGAAGTTTTTAAAAATGTTAAGATATATATAGTATTCTTATTTTAGATTTGATATATTAAGTTTGTGTAACAGCCATTCACATTAATTACTCTAATGGGGAACTGATAAGATTACTTTCTTCACTCAGTGGGTATGAAGTTTTTAAAAGTGCTAAGATACATATATATATATATATATATATATATATATATATATATATATATATATAAAATATTCTTATTCTGAATTTGATATATTAAGTTTGTGTAATACTAGAAATTGAAAATGACTTAACATGTTTTCTAAAAGTTAGCAAAATATCTACTTGTTTAAGAGATTAATAAAATTATGTTTGGTACATTTGCCTCTTTTCTATATATAAAAATAAAAATATTGAATTTGTTTTTATATAAAAAGTGCATTTTAAAATATATGAATCCTTAAAAATGAACATAAGTGTGGCATTAAACCATGCAAAGTATGATAGTTTAATAATCAAATGTTGATACTTTCCATTTTAAATAAATACTAAAGGTATGACTATATTGCTAGCACATTTGTTTAGAGAAGTTGTAAACAACTGTCTTTAATAAAATTTTTGGAAAACTTCATGAGATACTGCATTTTCCATTCAAAATCAATATTCACATTTAGACTCCATAATCTCTTCCAGATGTATTGACCATTCCGTGGTATTTACGTCTAAAACAGATGACAACTGAATCTCAGTGTGTATAAGTCTTAGTCCACCATCCTGAGATGGAGGGCACATGTCAGTCTTCCAAATACCAAATCGACCTGCAAGAGTCCCTTTATTCTAAAGTAATATTATGTGTTTGAGTTACTATTAAAAATTGAATGTTTCTGTTTGGATTAAATGAAAGATATATAAAATGTATTTTCTGATTATGACAGTACAACTATTTTTCAAAAGATCTAAATGGGTTATTGACTGAAAACCTCTCATTGGATATAGACATATGGTAGCAATGAGATTGTGCCTCATAGATCTCCAACTATAGGAAGCACACTGACCCAGGTCCCTGTGGCTGTCCTCTGAAGTCTACCACTGTGTTTATATAAAGGTCATGCTTCCTGAGTGCTGCTTACAGATAATGAGTGAGAAAAGCAGAAATGCTAAGGCAGGTCCCTTCCTGGGAGACACATGACTTATGTGTCATCTCACTATGAATTGAGGACTCCCTGCTCATCATGCTGAAGCTCACTTAAATGACAGTGTAGTAACTTAAAAGACACAACAGGCTAGGATTGTTCATGCACTTTTGTTCACTTGAGATCAGAAGGCATGTGGTTTGAAGGTTGACCCTGCTTCCTCATCATTTCTCTCACACAGGAATGTCACCTAACAAAATATTTGCTTGTTAAATTTCATGTTGATGTCTAATTGTTAGAGGAGAGACCTGACATAGCGCATTAGGAGATTAACATTAAAAAGTAGTATTAATATTGTGAAATATATAAATTAAATTCAAAGTTTTCATAAACATTGACAAAAAGAGATCTGAGAAAGGAAAGATGAAGGCATTGAAAAAATATTAATATCGAACATTAATATATAGTATAGTTATTAATATATTTATAGATATATAGTAATGAAGATAAATAAATTGAATGGATTTAATATATATTAATTTATGTGCAAACATCAAATGAATAAGAAAACCTTGAAGGTTACAGTATACTATTATTTAAATATCATTACAATGTAGAAAAGTGCCATAAGTTCTAGTATATTTTAAACTAGTATGAGAAACTTCAAGTAATATTTCCCTCAGATCAGCAGCTATATGGTTGCTATTACTCTTTTCTTCCATATCAATGACAAACACTACAAGTTACACAGAGTTCTCTTTCCCACTAAGGCCAATCCTTGTCACGATACCTTCTAATACTTACAAAGGAAATCATTATTTGTCACATATGTCTTAATCAAAGAGTTTAGCTCGATTTCAAGTATGCTACCCTAAATTCCAACTATAGAATTTTAGGACATGCCACTCCAAAATATGCCACTTTGGTATATTGATTACTTTGAGTTTTAGGCACTTAAAAAACAGCTAATTTGGGGAGGGGTTTTCTCTGAACTCCCCTTATCTACCTAAAGACAGATCCTCCAAAAGGAGCTCAATTGTCATAGATCCCCTCTCCCTAAGAGCTTCATTAACTAGCAAAAATTGATTCTTATCATTGGACAAGAGATTAGAAGTGGACACGACATCCAAACTTTGTCACAAACTATCAGATCTCCCATCTACTCTTCTAAGAACTCATATATCTATCCAAAGAGCCATTTATTCTCCTGAGAGGCTTATACACCCTCCTTTCCTTTCCCTATTAAGGTAATATTTAATTCTGAATTCTAAAGTCACCTCTTGAGTTGCTCATTTTTCCTAGGTATCTCCCATGTATACATAAAGTATACATGTTAATAAAATTGTGTTTGTTTTTCTCTTGTTAATCTGTTTCTTATTACAAAGTCTCAGCTAAGAACTCAGAAGGATCCAGGGACAATGATTTTTCTTCCCTTACACAGCCATACTCCTTAAAAGAGGGAGTGAATGCTGAAATTGATGAAGACTCAGAGAAAAGTGCAGAGAAAATAATGTAAGAGAATAAATAAAGTCATAATAATCTCTGCATAGGAACTGACTTTATAACTTTTACAGCTATCCGAACATGAAGGGGTGAATTCCACACAACTGTAAGTTTTTTATTAAAGAGACTAGTCGACATTGAGGTAAGAATCTTAGAAAAAATCAAGGATTAATGCTGAATGCTGTTTTAAAAATGATAAACTAGGAAATATTGCAATATAATGACAAAAGTTTCTAAAATGATTGATATAGTATGTCATTGGTTGTTTTATACTAATAAAATGTTGACATGGTACTAGCTAACATGGTAGATAAGCACCTAAATTTCTTGCTCATATAACACTTCAGTGAGGGCATTCCTAGTTAGGTAACTATTCTCCAAGCTATGAATGAGAGGCCTCAGTTCCTTTTCTATCATTATTTCTACAATTGTAAACATATGGCTCCCAAGGTTTCCTGGGTTTTTTGCCATTTCACACATCTAACAGCGGAAAAGGAGCAGGAAATGATGCAGACCATATTGTTCCGTATTTTATGGGCCAGACTTCAGTCAAATGGCTCCATCTAGCAAGTGAGGCTAGGAAAAAATAGTCTAACTGTATGCCCAAGAGTAAGAGGAAACCAATGAGGTGGACCAGGAACTCTCTGCTATGGATTTCTCTAAAAATCTTTGAAAGCATGATAATTGATAAATGGTAAAGAGATGATTGATGAAGAAGATAATCATCAGCCTGAGTTTCTTTCTGGAATATTTCATTCCATATTTTAGGTCAAATTTAAGCCTACATACACATTTAGATTCAGGTATTTGCAGGTATTCAAAAAGTAGTATCTTCTGCCAATACTTAATATGACTTTTTTATTATCTAAATTTCTGAGAGCCTTCTAGAAAACAAAACATTCCTCTTCATTATCCTAGTACTACTGAATCCATGATGGCAATTCTATTGACTTACTGTAAGATTTTCTTGACGAACTGCAGGATGCAATGAGATTACCAAATTGCCTTTATGTGTTAGACTATGAAATGAACTGAAACAGTCAAGGCACAACTTGCAATTGTTACAAATGTTCTTCTGGAAGGTCAAAAGTACTTCCTCATGTGCTCAAATGACTATTAATTTTAGACCTAAGTAATTGGCTACTTGTTTCTTTTCTAAGATAACAACTTTCTCTTGAGTCTCAATTGGTCCTGTTGTGTAACTTCCATTTAACTCTAGGAAGAATAAATTGCTAAAATTTTCTGAAATCAATACATTCTCCCAATATTCCTTATTTATACTTCTGTATATGCTGAGACTTTAGCATGGTGGATCCTTCCACATGTTTTCAGAGTGGCTAAACTCTACTTTCGATTAAAGTACAGTTAAAAACTATGCTGATTATGTTCAGACATAGTTAAATGTTTCTCTGACATACTTCCTCAGTACTGTGAGCTTCTCTTATTGTGTTTCACAGTGTATTGTAATTTTCATATAGTTCTTCATTTCCAACCATGGTTGAAAACCTCTGGAATACAATGACTGGCTACCTTTTAATGATATGTCCAGAACAAGTAAACCATTGTAAGGAAACTATCCCCTGTGAGTCCTAACATACCAATAAAAGTACACTAATGTTTTAACTTGGAGACAAAAATAAAACAATCTTGAAAGAAAATTCTACTTTGTTTTCAGGAGATCATTCTAAATCTTTCTATCACTTATATCTAATTATGAAGCAATCCTAAAATACAATAATTTTAATATCATTATTTTTTCAATAAATTCTTCACTTCCTAAACACACACACACACACACACAAACACACACACACACACACACACACACACACACACACACACACACACACACACTCCATGGACTGAATTGTATCTCCCTAAAATTCATACATTGAAGCATTAACCCTCCATGGAATAATATTTGGAGATAGGCCATTAGCAGGGGCCAGGAAAGTGGGTCCCTTATTTGGGGATGACTGCCCTTCCAAGAAAAGATACCGAAGAGCTTGCTTGCTTTCTCTCACTTTCCTGTAAGTGAGGACAAGTGAGAAGGCAGCCTTCTGTAAACCCAGAAGAGAGTCCTCACCAGAACATGACCATGCAAGTGCCCTGATCTCAGACTTCCAGTCTCCAGAACTATGAGAAAATAAGTGTCTAATGTATAAGACACCCAGTCTGTGATATGCTGTTATGGCAGTCTGACGTACGTGTACACACTCACTCTATAACGATATTACATAATATATGCACATAAACACATATACACTCTTTAATCTCTACAAGATTTTTTTAAATCTATTTTTATTTTAACTTTATTTTCTTTTCAATTACAGCTGACATTCAATATTATATTATTTGCAGGTATACAGCATAGTGCTTAGACATTTATATAACTTACGAAGCGATCCCCCCGCTAAGTCTAGTACTCGGCACTATACGTAGTTATTATAATATTATTAACTATAGACTCTATGCTATTCTTTACATCCCTGTGACTCTTTTGTAACTACTAACTTATCTTCTTAATCCCGTCATCTTTTTTCACCTATACCACAATCACTCTTCCCCTCTGGCATCCATAAGTTTGTCGTCCGTAACTATGTCTGTTTCTGTTTTGTTTGTTTATTTTCTTCTTTAGATCCCACTTACACCTCAAATCATATGGTATTTGTCTTTCTTTGTTTGACTTACTTCACTTAGCATAATACCTTTTAGGTCCGTCCATGTTGTCGCAAAGGGTAAAATTTCATTTTTTATGTCTGATTAATATTCTACCATGTATACACCATGTAATCTTTATCCAGTCATCTTTTGATGGAATTTATATTACTGACTTTTTTAAAAGTATCACGTTCAAAAATTAGAAAATATAGAGTATCTGGCAAGAAACTAAATGTATACGTCTCAATATTGAGATCATTTGTCAGTTGCATTTTAAACCCAAAAACATAATGTTGCATTTTATAAGCTTGTTTTTATCATTTTTAATGGATACATTATTCATCAAAGCATTATTAAAACTGATATTGCTTGTACAAAATTGTCGTTTTAACTATATTAACTTTTTAAATTAATATAATGTTAATTTAGAAAAACTTAAACTAGAATTGAAAGTCTACCTCATTGATAAATTCATATCACATCTATTTTTAGAGACCAAAACAAAACAGAGCCTTCACGTATTATAAAGCCTATATTCCTCTTCTGGAAAGCATGGAATTTCTCAAGGATGTAAGACAAGAATTTTCACTGTGCTACTGCAGGGCATCACAGATCCCCATCATCAAAAGCAACAACCATCAACTTAAAGACTAATAAAAATTCACATTAAAAAAACTTATTAAGAAGAAGAAAAGAAAGCATCATTTTACTGTACATATTGTTAATCACTGGACTGACTGGTTCCAGGATGGGGATCACTGTATACTAGGTGGCAGACATTGTACTAGTGCAAGGTACATATATTTTCATTTTATCTTCACAATAATCCTGTCAGGCAGATATTATTTTTATTTGACAGAAGAGCAAACTCAAGGAAATTGAGTTACTAAATCTATGATAAAAAAGTACCAGTAAAACAGGAATACCTTAAAACATCTCTTCAATGATAAATTCTTTTCTACAATTCCACTGGTACTGACATTGAAAACATGTGCCTATACATGCATTGACATTTATTTTAAAAGTGTTAAATTCAGTCACATCGATAGCAAACAGTTAATTGGCTTCTTATAAAAGCAAATTAATTTTTTTCCAGTGAATTAATATTATGTAGGATTATAAGGCAGAAATACTGACTCTGGAGGACAAAATAGGAAGTCTAAACTTTAACACACTTTGATATACATCCTCTTAAAATGGTTGCAACATGTAAAACCCAGTTCACACTGTAGAGCAGAAATTGTTCAAATAATGCAAACTCAAGAAAAGCTTTAGTCTTAAGATGTTATAGCTATATATTAATTACTAAAAGAGCTTTCATGATTTACCACTTTTTTGATAACCTATATTATGTCAAAATGAATTTTTATGTTTATTTTAAGAAACATTATTTTTAAAATTATGCGTTTTCTGTATATAATTTTAGAAGCTGCACATTACTAGTCTAAATTAATTCAACTTAGATCATAGAACCATAATCAAGTGTCATCCAGAGATCCAGATTGACCTTTGAGTTACATTTTTACAAAGAGAACAATTATTCCAAACAGTGATAAAATTATGTGGAACTCCAAATTTTCCTTGTCCTTAATGAGAATGTTCATTTTCCTAAAAATCTTAACTTTTGTAAAATATTAATAAAATGAGCATCAAGTGAACATCATAGCTTCCTTTTCAATTCTCCATTCTGGGCTACCCCATGCAGAAAGTATTGAGCTATAACACCTCTGGCCTTCGAGAAGCCAACTTCTTACTGAGAGTCAAACCCGTACTTTTGAGTTCACCTTGTTTTCAAATCAGGTGATTCACGTGTTGGACCTTTTCTCATGAAATAGTCCTGCACCTGTTTAGCTAGTCATTTTCAACTTCCTCTCACCTTACACCAACGTCCTGGGCTACTATCTCTGTGACTCTGAAAACCATCCTGTCAAGTCCACATGGCGATCCAGTTGATCCATAGTTCTGGTGGCACTAGAGAGCTCATCTCGGGGTTGGCGCTCTAATCCCCACTGCGGTCTGTCATTTTGACCATAGGAAACTTAGCCAAAAAACGATCTTCAGAACTTTCGGGAAATTTCAGGTGTGCTAACTGATTAGCCATCATCCGTTTAGTCTGTCGCGAGCTCAGCAACAGTGTCCTGGTGGTTGACTGTCTCCCTTGCACAGAACCTCTTTACAAATGGTGTTGTCCTCCTGCTGCCCTGAAGCTCTGGTAGGCCTTGGTCTGTTGTCTGAGCCTCTGAATTTACTCTTGTTCATTTTGCTTCTTTGCATTCTGCCCTCTGTTCCAGGTCCACATGGGAGTGTAAGAAGAAAGGCTCTGTTTCTTTCTGCAAAATAATTCCCTTCTCTTGACTGGCTTGGGTACAGGTCGAAAGGGCCAGGGTCACAGCATGTTTATGTGATATGTTCAGCCGATAAAGAACAGAGGCTGGAGTTCCAGGAAAACGCAGCCCCCAAATTGTAGGGCTATTCAGCAACCACTCATCTTCTGACTAAGGACTTGTAGCTGCAGCAGCCACTGGGACGAAGGAGTCAGCCTGTGGAATTCGGGCAAACAGATTGAAGGTGCAGTCACGACTTGAATGGAGAAAGAGTTCAATGCAAGGCAGGTGAGGCCGGCCTCCTGTAAGCCGTCGGCTAACAGCTGGCCCTCAGGCAGGGGACAAGGCAGAACGCCTGAGCCGTGGCTCTTATGCAGTCTCCAAGAACACTGGGGTCAGTGGAGACTCCACCTCCTGTTTTATTCGTCTGCTTGAGGCTGAGGCAAGGGAAGAGGTGGTGTGACAGCAGTGGGGGGCCTCAGTACAGTTTGCTATTGATGGAGTTCAAATAAGCCCCATGCTGGATATGTTACCTACCACTCTCTGGTTTTCTGTGTGTGTTCGTGTGTGTGTGTGTGTGTGTGTGTGTGTGTGTGTGTGTGTGTGTGTGTTTTGTGTCTGAGTAAGAGAGAGGCAGGTGTGTAGATATCCAGGCAGGAGAAAATGCGTGAATGTCTGCATGTATGTCCCTGTGTGAAAATGTCTTGAGCGCCCAGGTGTTTTCAGTTGTTTAATGATGTGGGTTTTTGGTGTCTTTGCTAAAGTGTGAGTACAAATCAGTATGTGAACATAAAGGGTCTTTTGCGTGTGTGAATGTCTACGTGAGTGTGATTGTTTTATATACCTTTTTCCCAGAGAGACATGTAAACATTGGGCTGTGCCTTGTCTGAAGGAAGGGTTTAAAAAGTGAAGAGAATCCTCTCAGCCCTGTTGTGAGAGTTTACTTGGTGGCATTAAAATTGTTATAGCTGCTATGAAAAAGGATCTGGAGGTCTCTAAAAATGGACATAGCTTTTGACCCAGCATTTGTCCTTCTGGGTATTCATCCCAAGAAAACCAAAACGATAATTTGGAAAGATCTATGCACTCCAATATTCATGGTGCCAAATTCACAATAGCCAAGATATGGAAGCAACCTAAATGCCCATCAACAGACGATAGGATAAAGAAGTTATTGTTCAGCTATATGATTGAATATTACTCAGCCATTAAGAAAATGAACTCCTACCATTTGCAATGATATGGATGGACCTAGAGGTTATCATTCTGAGTGAAATAAGTCAGACAGAGATAAATACCATACAATTTCACTTTCATGAAGAATCCTAGGAACAAAAAGAACAAACTGATCAAACACTGACTCACAAATACAGTCATTTTTGGAGATGGACAGAGGGGATGGGGGGTTTGGGGACAGCAAGAATGGGGTGAAGTGTTAAAGAAGTACAAATGAGGAGTTAATAGATGGTCACTGGGATGGGGAGCATGGCATGAGGTATTTAGTTAGCATTAATATCTTGGCTAGGTGGAAAAACAGAGAAGAGAAAGAGCAATTAGAGGGATCGCTTTATAAACTATATAGATGCCTAACCAATGTACTGTATACTTGAAACTAACAAAATAAAAAACAAAATAATAAAATAAAACCATTTATTGAGCGAATGATTGAGCAGATACAGTAGAGGAAATCAAATTTACATAAAGCAAAAGAAGATAAAAGGGATTTTTCTGACTTGTTGATTATTTTTAGATTTTATTTAAAAGGACTTCAAAATTTTTTCCCCACTTCTCAGATATGATAATTCCTAGAAGATAGCCTCACTTAATTTTATGGTTTGTCATGGCATAGTGTGATCAGGACCAAAAACTCCTATTTACCCTTTTTGAAAATATTCTTTTTAAACTGTTCTTGGATCAATTGATGCTGGTTCTACTTGAAGGTTGTAATTTCTTCAAACTGTGCTGTTAGGGTTTGTTTCTCAGAATCTCACACCTGTGTATGCAGAGATTATGTTTTTCCTAAATTTGTTACAGCTTTCTGAAAGGGAAATACCAAGCTATCAATTACTATTTGCCAGGAAAATATGTACAAAATAATCAAAATAGAGTGTTGAGATAATGCCATTTATTTTACATGTATGTCTCATAAATACCAATTCTTCTGATTCTTTTTGATATAAGAGAAATATGTCATTGAAAAGAGGGAAGTTGAGGTGGTTATACTGATTATTTCTCAATGGGATAAGATTTTAGTAAAAATAGTATTTCAAAGATAGAATTTGCATAGTCATTACCTAATGGAGAAAATGTTCTCACATTAACTGTC
The DNA here is from genome assembly GCF_902729225.1 of Pteropus medius. Classification (NCBI taxonomy): domain Eukaryota; kingdom Metazoa; phylum Chordata; class Mammalia; order Chiroptera; family Pteropodidae; genus Pteropus; species Pteropus medius. The sequence continues at coordinate 180,810 of NW_024340748.1, forward strand.
AGCTTTTATAAATATTACTTAAATATTCCATTAAAATAAGAGGAAAAATTAGTATTCTCTATTGATGCTAAATGTGAGTCCTAGAAAGATAAGTCAAGTCCACTATTTGGTTTCATTTTGATGATATTTTGATGATAAAAATATGTGAGTGTTTGATAGAATGGTGCTTATACTAACATGCACTGTGTGTGCTGACTTAGAACATTTTGAGCCTGCGATTACTATTATCTTACAGGTAAATAAAAAGAACTGTTCCAATGAAAGAGCTAACAAGGACTGTGAACATTCACTGAGAGATTTCAGGGAGCCAGGCACTGTACTCAGTGCTTCATATGCACTCTTTCATTTATATTCCTAAGAAATTTGTTAGACATTATTGTCATCAGAGGCAGACCTGATGCCTGGAGAATTTAAGAAACTGGTCCAAGGTTATCCAACGCAGTAGTGGTTAAAAGATAAATATGTAGCTTTGCCTTCATTATTATGCTTTGGAAAAGGGAAAGATATAGACTTAAATAGTAAAACTTTGTTTTGATGGCCTTTATATTTTGTTTTCATTAACTTTATTCTTTATGATCTTAGGATCATGCATATTTAGCACATTTGATTAAACTTTAATCAATAGTGTCTTAAATTAGATTAGGAGACTTCAGTTAGTGTTATTCAACTAATGGTCTGCCCCCAAAGAAAGGTAAATCAGAATCTTCTGGGGGATTCTGACATGTACTCCTTGCAGGCTGAGAAGCAGAGATATGGCCCCACAGCATCACTGCCAAACTGTTGCAACTGGTACTGGTACCACCGATGTTTTGGAGAACAAATGTTCAAAACCACAGTTATACAATCAAGAAATATAAATATAGTAACACAAATCTTTGCCTCTGAATGTGAGTATGAGATTCACACTCAAACCAAATTAGAATAACTGCTTTGAAAACAATGGTTTTCATGCTCTCACAATATTGATGATGTTCCTCCCCACTTTTGGAATTTTTCTTTTATTGTGCTAAAATATACTTCACATGAAAGTTACCACTTTAACCATTTAAAGTGTACAATTTAGTTCCATTAGGTACATTCGCACTGTTCTGAAACTGTCACCACCACCTATATCTAGTACTTTTTCATCCTCCCAAATTGAAACTCCATGACCATTAAATAATAACTAATCAATCCACCCTCCATAGTCCCTGGGAACCACCATTCTATTTTTGTCTCTATGAATTGGACTACTCTAGGAACTGCAATCCATATAGTATTTGTCCTGTATCTGGTTTATTTCACTTAGCATATTTTTTTAAGACTAAGTAACATTCCCTTGTATGTATATACCACATTTTGTGTGTCTATTATCTGTTAATGGGTGTTTCCACACTTTCAGTCACTGTGAATAATAATGCCATGAATATTGACATGCAAATGCTTGTTCAAGTCCCAGTTTTTAATTCTTTTGAATATATACACACAGCAATACTTTTAACTGACATTAATTCTCATATTAAATGCAGAAGAGGTAAATTACCACTTTACTTTTTTCTCTCTCTTCTTAAAATGACTGATTGCTTATGACTAATGAAAATCAGTTTGGTGGATCTAGTTGTAAGTTATCAGCCTTAACCCATAGTAAATATAGGGCATATTCCCAAATTAATCTTTTTATTCATTGTCCTTTTGCCACCGTCCAAGTATTACATTAATATGACATGAACATTTATAATTTTCAGTCAGAATTTAAATCCCTACATGTTTGTTTAAATAAAAATCTTATTTATATCCTTTTAGGGGGGGTCTAGTTTACTAGAATATCAATTCTCTAAGGGCAAAGGGACAGTCTATTTTCTTTTTTAATCTATTTTTAGCACATACTAGGGACACAATATGTATTTTCTAAAATTAACTTTTGACAGTCACTAAGCACATTAGATGTACCATTTCAGAGCATATCTATCTATCTATCTATCTATCTATCTATCTATCTATATGTGTGTGTATACATATACACATATATACACACACACATAAAATATCTCTTGCTATTACTTACATTGGATAATTCGTTTCAATAATGCTCTCATTTTGTTTCCTTTCCCCTAACATATTTTTAGGAATGCCTTCAATCCTCCATAATTTTAGACAGTAAGTATAATTTTCTTCATTGATATTTTAGTCTCCTCTTTCCTGGTCAATTCTATATGTTTTCTCTTCCCTTTCCTACATATAACACCATTTTTCCTTTAAAATTTATCATCATGCATTTCATGATGAATTAAAAAGTTAATAAGCATGTATGGTAGATGAAATACTACATTACACCAATATTATATAGTATGCAGTATAAAAGCCTCTTTAAACATCTTTGGTTTATTCCTTACGTTTTCAATCATTTCTCCATCAAGCACCAGAGCTTGTTAGGCACGGATTCAGTATCGTTTCAAATAAGATTTTTTTCTGCTCTAAGTATGAGCTGAAAATTACTTAACTCATTTTTGTTCTGATTAAACTTGGAATGATGGAAGATTTCAGACTTCAAGGGTAAAAGGAGAACTTGAAAATGTTCACCATTTAAAGATTGATTACTTCCATCCCCTCCCAAGGAACCTGACTCTGATCATTGATGCACAAGCATACTCTGCACTTTGTTTCTTCTGGGTTTGAGCTCACTGTGATTCCTCTGCTTAGACTATCCTCCTCATTCAAGATTCACTGAGGTTATTATGCTGAGCAAAATAAGAAAGAGAAAGATAAAAATCATGTGATTTGACTGATAGAATCCAAGGAACAAAAAGAACAAACTAATTGAAAACAGACTCACAAGGATAAAGGAAAATCTGGTCATGGCCAGAGTGGAGAGGGTTAGGGACATGGAAATAGTGGTGAAGGGTTAAAGAAATACAAAGTGCTAGTTGATAGATGGTCATGTGGATGGAGAGTATGGCATAGAAAATGTAGTCAGTAGTACTGTAATGTCTATGTATAGAGCCACAAGGAAGATAGAGCAATTGGGGGGATCATTTCATAAACTATATAAATTTATAACCAAAGTACATTTTACTTGAAACTAATAATAAAATGAAATACAAAAAGAAAAAAAATCACTGAGGAACTCGAACCACCCTTCAGTATCATACAAATCCCTCACCTTCTAGGAAACCATTTGTGTTATTTCACCAACTGAAATGTCTCCTTCTTTGGAATCCACATGGCAATTTGTGTTTTCCTAATTGAATTACATGTGATAGCATATACTTGCTTTGATACGTGGCTAAATTTTCTCTCTATTCATTTCTGTCTCTCCAACTTACGTAGAATGCTACATCACATGAAATTGTTTTCCTGAAAATCACCCCTTTCCCTAGCCTGAATAACCTACTGATAGAATGAAGGGAAGAATGTCCTGGAGAGTACTCAGTAGTCCTAGCGAAACAATCAGTCCCACTGTTTTTACTTATCACAAGAAAACCAGGTGTTCACAGTTAGAGATCTCCCACCACACAGATACTTCTTCCATGTAGCTCTTTAAAAATCCTAATGTGATTCAGTTTTCCACCTCACTTTTACTTCCACCAGCAGACTTTCCCCAGGACTTTCGGTAATTGATAGTCCATCATCAGCAACATCCACTAAAAATTCAACCTTACATATGAATACTACTTTCTGAGTCTTCACACCCTGCACCTCTCTTCAACATGAGACACTGCTATCTCAAAGAGTTGCTCCCATAATTAACATAGTGCAGATCCTAGGAGTAGACAGATAGCAGGTATATTTCTGTCTCTGTATTGCTTCTACAATATTATTTTATCTCCTTAGCCACCTTTCCCAAATCCTCTGAGGAAAATGCCATAATCTGAATTTTTCGTGCACTAAACTCTCTTGCTTATAGTCCTTTACAGATCTCTTTAATGACCCCTTGATTAATGGGATATTTTAGCCTTTGGATTTCTGTTGTTGTTTTTTTTTCTCACTACAATATACTTTTATTATCATAAGTGACCATGTAAAAATCCACAGGGGCAGTATATTCACAGCTGCAGGTGACAGTTGATCACTCCCTTCCATTAGGAATCTTGTTCATTACATGGTCCATGCATTCTACAATTTCCTTGAGGTATTCCTGCTACCTCAAGAAAGTGCATTCTCAGTATCTCTTCATTAATCCTCTTCCTGACTTCTAAGTGTTGAGTAACCAGGGAACAGTCTTCAGATTTTTCTACCTGCACCCATTTTCTAGGTGATTTCATCCTGAATCATGATTTCTTTCCTGAATCTAGATCAGCGCCTCTGAATGTCTTGCCAAGAACTATACTTGCATATTGAAAGAACTTCACCAACATAAAATCTCCAAAAATGAACTCTTGATACCTGCCTCTACCATACTATCGCCGTCTCCCGTGCTTACTACCATGGTTCAAGCCACTATCAAATCTTACCTGGAAAGTAATGCATTATGCTCCTTTTCTATTCCTGTCTGATAACACTTACTCACCCCCACTTCCAATTCTGCACAAAATCTAGAATAATCCTTTTGTATTGGATTATGTTACGCCTCTGGACAAAACCATTCAACAGCTTCTTTTCTAAAATTTCTACAATAAATCTCATATCGTAGTCCTAGACTACACTTCCAATCTCATTTCTAACCAATCTTTCAATCACACTGACCTCCAAGCTCCCTCTAACTTCAGGGACTTTATACTGGAACGCTCTGAATGCTCCACACCTAGCTATCCACAAGTCTTTCACATGAGCACAGGAATCTGTATTAAATAGCCACCAATTCCCTTCTGATACACTATTTTTGGAGTTCCATAGTTGGTATTAGTAGGGTGGTAATTTTTGTTTGTTTCATTGCTATGTCCAACTTCTAGAAGAGTCCACATTTTAAGAACTCAAAAATATTTACTGATTAAAGAAATGAACTGTATCCATCAATAATTAATGGTACTAAAATATACAATGAGATAAAATTCAACTCCAAAGAATTGTTACTTGTGAATTGTAATGTAATTGATTTAAATTTGTGGATCACATTTAATTATAACTGGTGACTCAGATCAGAAGTCAATGTTTGGCAGTGTGGAAGAGCTCTTTGGCACACATGACAAGCAATTTTGCAAGCTTTATCTGCTTCATCAATGTTTCTCTCAGGGTATTTAAGGTGATAAAACTATGTGTAAGAAGAGCTCTGGTAATAGGGAATAAAAGGCAAATGTTCATGTACAAAACTATAGGCAATCAATTGGTTTTGCTCAGGGAAATTTTGGTTTTCTGTGTGTATGTTAATAGTGATTTTTAAAAATTATTTAAATACTTTTAGAAAATAACTGTAATCTAAAATGCACTAGTTTCTAAACTTTCACCTCAACTACAAACAGTAATTATAAATTTATTTCTTAGTAATAAAACCATTGCAACTTTATGTACCTTCAAGCATCAAAAATTCTTAACCTGAGTTGTTAATAACTAAATAGAAAAAAATGGAAAATTTGTTACTTTAGTCTTGGACTGGGATTTTTAAAAATTCTATTGGTTAGCAGTTATTTCGGATAAATATAAATTTTTAAAATTTTTGTAAAGCACTAAAATTGGTAGTGCTGTTTTACATTCACATAGCTAGCATTTTGAATTTAAAAAATTATTGAAGAAAAAGGAATTTCAGAATTTAGAATTTATTTCTTCTGTTAGAAAATGGCAACCTTATTCTGCCACTAGAGACTCCATCATGAGAATTTTTGGAGTTACCCTATTCAGCATAACACATCATAAATAATTTGCTCTTATTTTTGTAGAAAAAATAAACCCCCAAATTTTGTTTTGTATTCACCTCATAATTAATGTGTTTAGTTTGGTTCATTAAACTCATATGTCTCCAAGTTTAAGATTTGGTTTAAGCAGGCATAAGTACTCAATGAAATCAAACAACACAGATAAATTTATCTGCAAAATAAGCACTTCGCTTTTACTTTAGTTTTGTTTCTTAATATACTGGCTCATATTTTAACTTTAGCACAGAAGCAAACATTTCTGCATCTTCAGATACACCTCCAGTGTAGAATTTTTTCTGAAACACTGGAGGATGGTCATTTTCATCCTGAATCTCACTATATTTTTTTTAGCATATTACCAAGAGAATGGGAAATAATATACTTTTTATTGGTGGTTATTTATTCTAAAAAATGCTCTGGAGTGAATACTTACTGTACTTTATTTTTTCTGAAACAATTGAAATCACTTATCCCAAAAAAAGTCATTCCTAAATGACATGTCTAATACCACAAAATCCACAAAGGACACTGATAATGATGCTTCTGGCACAATAATGTTAAATTGCTATTTCTTTTAATTACGATGACCTGGTAATTCACTTTACTTAATTTAATAGGCACTACAGTAGTGCAATCTAATAATTTTAATGATGCAACTCAACCATTTCAGTTTATAAACACTTTGCACACACTACCAAATACACAAAAGTGACACAAATATAGAAACACCTTATTAATAGAAACTGCCATAAACAATATATACATATATATTTTATTCTTTTTTTAAATTAGATTATTAGGGTGACTTTGGGGTTCATAAGATTATATAAGTTTCAATGTACAATTGGGTAATCTATTACCCATATATTGCATTGTGTATTTACCACCCAAAATCAAATCTTCTGTCACTATATATTTCAGTCCCTTTACCGTATTCTACTATACACCCTTCCTGCTAGTAATCACGAAACTGTTGTCTGCGTATATCAGTTTTTGTATGTTTGTCTTGTTCCTTTTTTGCTTTCAGTTTTACATCCTACAAGAGTGAAATAATATGGTTCTCAACTTTTTCTGTCTGGAATATTTCGCTTAACATGATTATCTCAAGGTCTATCCAAGTTTTCACAAATGGCAGTATTTCGACTTTTCTTATTGGCTGGGTACTATTCCATTGTATATATGTACCACGTCTTCTTTAGCCAATCATCTATTGAAGGGCATTGCAGATGTTTCCATGTATTGGCTACGAAAAACAATAGAGATATTATTATATATCTTTATATACAATAAAAAGATATATTAAAAAGAGAGTACAGTAAAATAATCATTTAAAATTTCAATTTTGCAGTTATTAAAAATCTCTAAAATTAACATCTATAGAAACATCTAGATACATATTTACACTACTGATAGTCAATGACTAAATTTCCTAGAAAATAATTTATCCATCTTTAACAATTGAAATGAAGTTTTTCAAGCTTTTTTATCGTCTGTTTATCTAACAAGCAACTTTATTACAACATAAGATATCATGCTTCCATATCAATTCTGTTTCAGTCCATATTTGTTATAAGACTAATATAGAATATAGTCACATTTAACTTACCTTTAAATAAACCGTGGAATAAAAATTAGGATAGAATTAATTAATTATGAAACAATTAATTAATATTTATGGAATAATTAATTAATCGTGGAATAATTAATAATTATGGAATGATTATGGAATAATTAATTATGGAATAATTATAGAATAATTAATTATGGAATAATTAATTAATCATGGAATAATTAATTAATCATGGAAACAATTACAGTTATGGGAAAATAATTATAGTATGTACTTAAATATCTATCTAAATTCTTTATAATTTTTTTATCTGCCAGATTTGGGCATCTTTCAATTTATATGCATAATAGCATAATAATAAATACATATACATTTAACTTATGTTCTTAGTTTTTAAAATTGTTTGCTCTTCATGTCTTTAACTTCTTTTCAATATGGATTGTGTTAGTTTTTTGTCTTGATTCTAAAAATATTTAACTAAATATTTAATTAGTATAATTAAATTGTATTAAAATTAAATCATTAATCTTTGCCGCTGAACTGTGTAAAAAAGAATGTCCTTTTATTTGTCTTGAATTTACCTTTATGTACCTTAAGAAATGTCCTCTAGTTGTCGGGCGTCAGATTTTATCACAAAACAAAAGAATGTCTTAAAGATACAGTACCTAATCTAGAAAATGGAAGGCAGGAAGGGCAACATTTATGAAACTGGAGGGCACTGTGCTAAGAGAAATAAGACTGAGAATGAAAAGTAAACACTGTATGCTCTCACTTATAGGCAATGACAACAAAAATAAGCAAAAACTATTGAGCCAGAGCCTAGGTCAAATACCAATAACTCCCCATATATGCTGTGTGACATCACATAAGTCATTAACCCATTTTGAGCTAAAGTTTCTCATCATTAACCTAGTAATTATATATAGAGAGAGAGATACATAGATTAAAAGAGCAAATACTTGTAAGCCATTAAACACATGGTAGCTTCATTATTCCAAGTATGACACAGAGTTTACTGACTCTCAAGGTGGAGAGAAACTATTAGTAATATCATCATCATCATTATCATTATCATTATTATTATGAGCAAAAGGAAGAATATCAATGCCATGAAAATTTTAAAAAATCCTAGTACTAAGTTTAAAAAATATTTTTTCCTATGTAGATTTTATTGGGAATATTAAATAATGTAGTAGAAAATAAATATATTTTTATTGTAAATAGAAGAATTTCAATACTAATAAACATTATAGGAAAACATGGCAAAAGTGCCTTTTTAAATATCCATTCTTTTGTTTATGTGGTAAATCCACAAATGTACAGAAAACTCATTTTAATAAGTCAACCGTCTTTGCAGAAAAGAGACACACACTATAAACTACCAGATGTGAAAATATTCCGAAATTACAAGCCTATTAAGAATCATTTTATTTGAAAATGCAGAACATTAGCTGAAACAAAAAAAAAAAATGTTCAAATAAACCATTAAATAAACTGTGTCTTTCTGACATGTAATTAAAAACAAAAGTATATTTTAAGTCCAAAGCTGTTTTGTTTATATAGAAGCAATGATTGTTAAATTTGGTAAAATACATTAAAAAAAAAATACGAGCCAATAGCAACAACAAAAGATTGGATCTTGGATATGCAATTTAGTAAGCCCTTGAAAAGGTTCTTTGACTGTAGTGACTCATATAATGTAGGCAGTCTTGAAATGTCATACATACCACTAAATACACACACACATACACACGCAATCAGAAAGAAATATTATGGCCTTCTTTCTTGAGACTATAAAGTAATTAAGGTTAAAAGACATCATAAGGGAGAGGCCCTGGTCCAAAAGAATTAGTGTCCTGATTCCTGACACAGAGCTTCTAAAACACCTTGTAAATAGGGGTGACAGGAGAATATTTTGTTCTGACATTTAGGCTGCGACTCCAGTTCCTAATACATAGCTCCTAAGACTTTTCTAATTTCCTGAGTGATAGGATCATCTGATACTGAGCTCCTAAATCCCAGGGAATTTCCTGAGTGATAGGAATATCTTTGGTTCTAATGAGGTGACCCTTGGTGGGCTTCAGGATGGGTGCTGGTTACAGAAAGAACAAGTCATAATTTAGAAGCTTTAAACCTTCATTTCTATACCCCACTCTAGAGAGAGTAAATAGCTGAAAATGAATAATTGATCCTGCCTATGTGATGAAGCCTCCCTAACAATCTAAATTTACATTACGATAGAAAGTGAAATCTAGTACTATAACTTTTAAATAATATGCCACTCCTCTACACCTGTCCCCACACTGCTCACCTAAATATTTCAGTCACTCACATTTCACTTTTTTGATTTGTCTGTCCCCACACTTCCCACTTAAATATTGCAGTCAACCACATTTGGGGTCTACATTGGTTTTTGAAAAGGAAAAGCAGAATTTTTTGGTTTATCTTCCAAACATCACTTCCTCAGTTTGGACCCTCGGCTCCATGTTTTTTCTCCCTTGAGTTACTGTACCTCAATATAGCATATGTTCTTAGTCAAACTGTCAATCACAGTGCTCTGCACTCCATCCTTGGCCAAAGGTACATGTATGTCTTAATCCAGGCTAATCAATGCACTCCCTCAGATACTTGAATTCTGTGCTTTAGGCACATGATCCAAGGTATCATGATGGCACTGTCTCCACCACAACCGAAAGCAGTGTTCTGAGTTTCTGAACAAGATTGCTAAAGCTCATCTTGTTGTTTTGTTGTTGTTGTTGCAGTTGTTGTTCTTCCTTAGACTCTATTTGACTTTTCCTTTGGCAAGCCACCAAATATTCTTTTGATAAGTTCTTTTTAGTATGCTTTCAACCAAATAACCATTCATAATACAGTTGGGAATAACCAATTTAATCTGTATCAGAGACTAGGGGCCAAAACTTAATCAAGTATTATATTTTTCACATTTTCTCCTTTTCAAAATAGATGAGTATATTATTATGACCATTAAATTTGGGGGAAATATTGTCTGTGCTTTTGTTCATACATTCTCTGATCATCCATAGAGATCAGGGTACTCAAATTTAAAGACTCCAGAAGGTATGACTGCTTTTCTAATGTGTCTCAAACTACAACCATTAGTTATGCAAAGAACTTAGAGAAAAACACATGGACTATTATATACAATAATTAAGAGGAATAAATGTAGCATTTATACTATGTGATTAATCTGTTTTTAAATGTCACTCAAACATATCATAGCTAATCATCATCATCATCATAATAGTAATAATAATTATAGCTTTTAATTTGGTTGTCATTCTAATTAGTTATGTACATTGCAAATATCATTTTGCTTGACATTTTCAAAAACCCTAAGAGGTGTAGTAATATTTATCCTGATATATAATGTCAAAGATTCTAAAGTTTAGAGAGGTTAGTAAAAATCAAAATGTGTATGGAACCCAGTCCCGTCTGATACCAAAGTCAGGAAATTTGAACAGTTTTACATTAAAATTTTAGGTACCTGCCTTTTTTATTATTTTACTAAGTAATGTTTATTTGAGTTGTACCATTGGTAAATCATCATTGGTAAATAATTTACAAACACTTTTTTGTAAATTATATATTTTATGTAATTTCTCTTTATGTCTTGTCCTTTAATCTCATGTATATCTTAGCATTTATGAAATATCATCTAATAGGAATCTTCCATGAGTTAATTTGAGAAACTGGACTGGCTAAAGTATCTGCAGGCCTTGTGCATTTTACTAAACATAAACATAAACATAGCAATCTGTCAAGGAATCTTGATAGAAAGCATATACTGTAAATTAATAACTGAGACTAGACTTTGAAAACTGAAAGTGACAGCATTAAAATAATGTTTTCCCTTCAATTCTAGTCTGCGATTATTTTCAAGATATTACATAGGGAACTAATCAGGTACAAGATATCAAGAGAGAGCAAAACAAGAACAAGTTTGATTAATTGAACTTAAAAACGTTCCTGGGGATAAAAAGTTAGTTAGCTTTGGAAGAAGACTTGTTTTGAATAACGATTAAAAGAATGATAAACTGTTGGATGGAAGACCACCTAGGAAGACCGGGTACTGTAGACAAAAACATTAATAATAATAAAATAATAATAATAATAATTAATAATAACAATGACAACTAAATTTATGTTTCCTATCTCTGAAACACAAAATTCTCAGTTTGTGCTTTTGGATTCATATGATATGTAAATTCAATTGAAATGTGTGCCTCAAAAATATAAAAATTAAATATCAGAAAATATCGAAGAACACTAAATTGTTAACTGTGTCTTGTGTAGGTAAAAGCAAGAAATCCTTTACCTAATGTAACTTCCTGCTTCTTCCACAGAAAAGTTGTCACTATTTGCCATTAAATAGTTACTGCGTGGTCAGACTGTCATTGTTATTTTTTTAGTATACATTTTCTTGAACATCAGTAACATTTGATGTTCTCACCATTCTCTACCTCTCTTGAAATTCCTCCTCTCCTTTGCCTAACAGGCCATCTTTACACGCAGTAACTGCTCTCTTCCATGGTCTCTTCAGTGGCTATTTCTTTCTCTCATTTGCAAAATGGAGGGCTTCTCCAAACTTAATCTTTTGCTCTTTTCTCCTTGCAGTCTCTCAGAGAGACAGGGCTAGATGGTCCTGGAGGCTAATTAATTCTTCTCTTTTGACAGGTAAACATGTACGTAGGTCATTGAATCAGAGCTGGGTCAATAGAGCTGAACTGCTTCTCAGTGTTACAATCTGCTTAGCTTCATCAGCTCCCCCTGCTTTAGGATATGTTACCTTGACCAGGAAGCTCCCACTGTTACATGGACAATGCATTTTCCTTATCTCTCTTCCAAATTCTCTTTCAATATGTAGAGTAGTCCTGCTGTAAGTACGTTGCTTTTAGCTCTTCTTAAGGTGTGATCAGGTATGTACCAATTAGATTCTTCTCACTACGAGCTAAGGAAACTAGAGAGATGCTGTCTTTTCTGTGACGCCCTTTCTACCTGATTCCCCCAATTAAACTTCAATTCATGTTTATACCATGTGATGTTAGTGACCTTTTGCATAGCAATCCATTGGCTTAAGTAAGCATTCTATATGATTTCTTCCAAAGTCTATGCACCAAGTCTCAAACCTCTTTTGAATTTTCAGTTTATTTCCCAACTATTTTCTTGATTTAGGTCACATAGGATCCAAAGTATAAAATTATCTTTATTTTATTCCTTTCTCTTCATTGCCAGTCATCAAGTCCTATCAACTTTTCTTTTGTATATGTCATATATTTCCCCCCATCTCATTGGCTAAAGTGATTAATTTTATGTGATAACTTGACCGAACTAAGGGAAGCCCAGATAGCTGGTGAAATCTTATTTTTGAGTGCATCTGTGAGGGTATTTGAAATTTCAGTCAGTAGACTGAGTAGAGAAGGTTATCTTCACCAATGTGGGTGGGCATCATTCAATTTGTTGAGTGCCTGAATAATAAATACAAAAAGGTAGAGAAACAAAATGTGATCTCTGCTTGAGCATGACTATCTTTTGCTCTCTGACATTGGTGTTTCTGGTTCTTGGGCCTTCACAAAGACTAGGGTTACACCATTTCCATTCACTCTCCTGGTTCGCAGGCCCTTGAACTTGGACCTAAATTATATCACCAAATTTCTTGGGCTTCCAATTTGCAAACAGCCAATCATGGTCATGGCACTTCTGGAGTCTCTGTAATCATGTGACTCAATCCCTCAAAATAAATTTATCTATGTCTATGTCTGTCAATTTACCTATCATCTATCTATCTATCTATTATCTATCTATCTATCTATCTATCTATCTATCTATCTATCTATCTATCTATCTATATCTATCATCTACAAGCACATTATCTCTGCATTCATATTTCAAATAATTGTGAAAAAACTAAAACTGAAAATAAACAGGTAGCATCTTACATACTCATATTCCCTTTTTCTAATTCGATATATTTTCATCTGTAGGTTTAAAGAAAAGGAGTACAACAAATATTTTTTAAATAAGCATCTCAAATGATTAATGTCAGATTATTCAAAACCATATTTTGAGAAACACTGCTTTATGATGTTTCTTTTATTTATCTGTTTCCCATTTGTCTTTCACGAATTCATTGATACTGCTATGCTATTCACTATCCTCTGATCTCACTTTGTAATTTCCTTTCCCCAAGCTTTGCCTTCTCATTTTTTCCCTGACTCCTTTCTCATTCCTCTTCCACATACTCTAAACAGAATCAGCTCCATTAAACAAATCAGTTCTGCTTCATATAAAGTTTCCACTTTCGTCCCCAGTCAGGAAGCTACTTAGTTCACCACAGGATTTATTTTCTTGAAACTCAACCATGCACGATTATGTTTCTCTGATAGTAATTAGCCACATACTATTTCAGACTTACTACTAATTTTTATGCTTAAGCATCATAGCTTCTCTGCCAGAATATGAAATAATTAAAGACAATGATGTGTTCTTACTTATCTTTTACATAACTCAGAAAAAAATGAATTTTCTTATCAAGTACTCAATATATTCATTTAATGTATAATTTTGGCATGATCCTTGAAGAATGAAAATAATGTTTCAGGAGCTATATGACAGAAATCAGATTTAAATTACTTGTATTCAAAAATAAGTATAGTTGTTACAAGCAACATAATAACCTAAAAAGTATTAGTCTGCAAGAAAGCTTAGATATTAGTACAAACACATACACACACACATATAATAATTGCTTAGATCACTTTGTTGTAAATCTCTCCTTGCTTCAATAAATATGGTTTAGGATATTTATCCTAAAATAAGATGTATGTCTTTCCTCCATAATTAAATATGAAAAAAAGTCCAAAACTCCAAAAGTGCAAAATTTTTTCATAATTAAATATGAAAAAAAGTCCAAAACTCCAAAAGTGCAAATAATTCAAGTCACCAACTTAGAACTTGCATAAAGGTTGAATTGGAGCAACTGGTATACAGAGAAGCCTGTGGAATACAAGTATCTCAATTCAAAAGAAATGCCAAAAGCATTATTGGTCAGAGTGTTCTAACTTCCCAATTAAGCACACTTTGAAAACGGACCTTTAAGTCTCTACCAGTGTGTCAGTGCCATCTCTGAGAAGTCTTAGGGAAAAGGCTTTGAATTTCAATATGAATTCCTAACCATATTTACTTTTCAATGGTGGATTGGCATGACTGAGAACACAGGTTGCAAGCAAACTCAAAGAAACAATTCCCATCATGGTTCCAAATCATAATCCACGCAAGGAACCGTGTTCTCATTGCTTCACGACAAAGGAACTCTGTGCCGGATTAGATTCAAATAACCTCTTTGGAAAAGACCAGGGACAAGAGACTGTTTTATTCCCTGCCTAAACAATCAGTACAGAGTATAAGAACAAACCGTTTGGATCTCCAAAGAGCGTTTCCAAACTCATCTCTGGTACCGAAAACAACTCACATCATCAGCAGAGCTACATTCATAACTGAAGGGCTTTCAGCTGAACCAGGGACTACAACACTGGGGAAAAGAGCTTGCCCAAATCTGATGTGAATAACATAAATTACTGGGTAAACCCACAGTAACATTCTTTATATCATTCCAAGTGTGGATTCAGACATACAGCCTGTATCAATACTATCAAAAACTATTCATTGGACTGCGAAGTACAGAACACTGGCATTCCAAAACATGTTTCATTGGCATTTGCAATGGAGTGTTTCTAAAGGATACAGATTTCCTGTATATTGAGACACAGTACTTTAGTAATGAACACAATGTTATGAAGTCGCTGCTGCACATACCATCTGATTCAGTGCCTTGCTGCCAAACACTGCATAGTCCAAAAATACCACCAGGAATGGGCAGAGTTCCCAAATCTCCTTTAAACTTTGTAGATGAAGACAGCTTCCTTGTCATTTAAAGCTCTTAATTGACACTGATTCTGCACATTGATCCTTTGTCGAGGAGCAGGAAGAACACAGGACTGTGAGTGGGGTATAAATCAGGAACCATGATGGGAAATTGTTCTATTTTTACCTGCAACCTCTGTTCTTAACACCTCCAGTCCAGGATAAAACTTTCAATGCAATTAGAATTTCAACGGAAATTCAGTGTCTTCTCCCTGAGACATATCAGTGGAAGCACAGGAAAACTAGGTTCCAAACTGTGCTTAATCGTCAGGATGAATAACCCTGAACAATATTACTTGAGGCAACACTTCAAATCAAAACACTTCAATGGCATAGGCTTTTCTATAGATATGGCACTCTAGTTGAATCCTTTATGAATGTTCTACATATTTGACTTGAATTACAAAAAGAAAAGAGATAAGAGATGATTAAAAAAATCTACAGAAAAAAGAGAACTCTTGCCCTTCCAAGAACTACAAAGTATAAAGACATGTAGGTAAACCGGAAGTTTCCTAGATGTAAATATGTACGAAGGAAGATTAGGCAGAAAGGATATGGGACATGGTAGATGCTGTACTAATTCTCATTTGTTTATTCCTAACCTACTGTGTTTCACTATATAGGAAATCTACAAACATTAGAAAAACTCCATTGTAAACGGCCCTGAAACACTTTGGAATGCCTGCGTTCTATCCGAAGAAGAACGATGTCTGATCTTCGGTTGGACCGATCTAGGCTGTATGTCTGAATCAACACCGGGAATGTGAAGAATGTTCCTGTGCTGTTGCCCTGTAATCCATGTTCTTCACATTGGATTTCAGCATGCTCCTCTCTCCGGGGATCTAGACGCCGATTCAGCTAAAGCCGTTCTATCATGAATGTAGATCTGTTGACCATGAGAGTTGTTTTCGGAACAAGAGAAGGGTATGGAAACTCTCTTCCGAGAGCCAGGCGGTTTGATCTTACACTCTGTACAGATTGTTTAAGCATGGAAGAAAACTGTCTCGGCTCGGCGGTCATTTGCAATGAGGTTACTTGTAGCTAACCGGGAACAGTGCTCCTTTGTCGAGAAGCAATGAGATCAGAGATCCTCGCGTGGATTATGATTAGGAACCGTGCTGGGAATTGTTTCTCTTGTGGCTTGCTTGCCACCTGTGTTGTCAGCAACGCCAATGCACCAATAGAAGGAAGTATGAGTAGGAATTCAAATGGACTTCCAGGGCCTTCTGCAGAAGACATTTCTGACTAGGCGCTAACACATGGCTGGAGCCTTCAAGATGGGTTCGAAAGTGGGCTGAATCCTAGACAGAGGTCCTTTTGGCCAGTAATGCTTGAGGATGCGCCTTGGAATTCACACACTCTATTCCACAGGCTTCATTTTGAAATGCAGCTCCACTTGCATTCTTTCCGAATGTTGGAGGTATTTGCCTTGAACTGCTGAAGGAAGAAGATGAATACGCGACTAGAAAGTTCTCCTCAGGTCTGAGAGCTCTGCCCTAGCAGAAAGTGCAACTTGTGAAGACATTGGGGTAAACTGGCCATTGCCTGGCGCTTAATTCGTAGCAAGCGGGATTAGGCACAGAGGCTCTGGATCAGATGGTACGTGCTGAAGGGACGTCATCACATCGTGTTCTTTATGAAAAAACCCTGTTCTGATGTCCAGGAATTCTCTATCCATCGGAGACACTCAGTTTCAAATGGAAATGAAAGCCTTCAGAATCGAGAAATGCAAAACTTGCTTGGCCGGTACTATGGAGAAGGCCTGTAAGCCTGAATCTGCACTCGGAATGCGAGGCAGAAAAGGACGGTGCTTCCACATCGTCATTCCTGTCACGCTTATTGATTTTGAGCATGGGATTT
Source organism: Pteropus medius (assembly GCF_902729225.1). Classification (NCBI taxonomy): domain Eukaryota; kingdom Metazoa; phylum Chordata; class Mammalia; order Chiroptera; family Pteropodidae; genus Pteropus; species Pteropus medius. The sequence goes on from NW_024340748.1 coordinate 197,946, forward strand.
GCCACAGGGTTTAAGACCTCAGTAGAAATGAAAGCCCCTCCGCAATGAATGGATCTCTCTTGATGAGATGACTTCTTTACAGTATCAGAGAGAAAAGATTTGGAAACACGCTTGATATAAAAGTTTTTCGAACTTACACACGCTACTCATTGCCTACGCAGATCCTCCATCAGTGGCAGCTTCCTTGTCCTCTGCAAAGCTGTTTCGGACACTGAAGAGGAATACTCTCTGTTTCTTGAGGAGATTCGAGAGTATAGTTTCTTGAGAGGGGTCTGATTATGAACCGTGGTGGGAATTGTTTCTCTATTTGGCTTTGTAAACTGCATTATTAGCCCGTCTCTTTCAGGAATAGAAATCTCGACGAGATTAGCAACTCATGAAAACTTCAGGCTCTTCTCCTTCAGACGTCTCTCTGGATTCACGGAGACGCTTGGGAGCCAGCCGGAAAGGTCGGTTCCAAAGTCCGCTGAACCATCAGGCTAGATCTGTCTGACCAAGAATACATGAGACTACACTTGGCTATGAAACACTGCAATGGCTCAGGCTTCTATCTGGGCAATATGCTCTGGTTGCATCCTTTATGAATGTTCTAGGTATTTGCCTAGAACTACTTAAGGGTGAAGATGAAGACGCGACGAGAAAGTTCTCCTCAGGTCCGAGAGCTGGGCCCTAGCAGAAAATGCAACTTGTGAAGACATCGGGGTAAACTGGCCATTGCCTGGCGCTTAAATCGTACCAAGCGGGATTAGGCACAGAGGCTCTGGATCAGATGGTATGTGCCGAAGGGACGTCATCACATTGTGTTCTTTACGAGAGTACTGGGTTTTGATGTCCAGGAACTCTTTATCCGTGAGAGCCACTCAGATTGAAATGGAAATGAAAGTCTTTGGAATGTCTGCGATCTCTACGAGAAAGGCAATACTTGCTTTGCTGGTACTGTTGAGAAGGACCGTAAGCCTGAATCTGCACTCAGAATGCTAAGTAGTAGGGACTAGCTTCTACATCGTAATTCCTGTCCGGCGTATTGATTTGGAGCGTGGCATTTGCCACAGTGTTGTGGACCTCAGTAGAAATGAAAGTCCCTCCCGATGATTGGATCTGTCTTGGTGAGGTGACTTCTTTTCAGTATCAGAGAAAAGCTGTGGATACACCCTTGATATAAAAGCTCTTGGCACAGACACACTCTACTCATGGCCTAACAGATTCTCGGTCAGTGGCAGCATCCTCGAGTACAGTCTCTTGAGAGGGGTCCGATTACGAGCCGCGGTGGGAATTGTTTCTCTATTTGCCTTTAACCTGCATTATTACCCCATCTCTTTCCAGAACACAAACCTCAACGTGATTAGATACTCGTGAAAAATTGCGGATCTGCTCCTTCAGACGTATCTGTGGAAGCACTGACACGCTTTGGGATCCAGCCGTAGAGCTAGATTCCAAAGTCTGCTGAAAAATCAGGCTCAATCCGTCTGACCAAGAACTCTTGTGACTACCCTTGGCAGTGAAACACTTCCATGGCACAGGCTTCTCTCTGGGCAATAGGCTCTGGTTGCAGCCTTTCTGAATGTTCAAGGGATTTGACTTGAACTTCCTAGGGAAGAGGGCTGAGCGACGAATCCACATTTCCTCTCAGGTGGCGAGTTGTTACCCTACCAAGAACTAGAGTTTATGAAGACATGTAGGTAAGCGGGCACATTCCTGGAAGTCAATTCTTACGAAGCGGGATTAGGCGGCAAGGCTCTGGCACATCGTAGATGCTGCGCCGACTTCTTCTCGTCTGATTATTCCTAACGTACTGCGTGTTTCACTCTAGAGGAAATCTGCGACCATTAGAACCATCCATTCTAAGCGGCCCCGAAACACTTTGGAATGCCTGCGTTCTCTCCGAAGAAGAACGATGTCTGACCTTCGGTTGGACCGATCCAGGCTGTATGTCTGAATCAAGACCGGGAATGTGAAGAATGTTCCTGTGCTGTTGCCCTGTAATCCATGTTCTTCACATTGGATTTCAGCACGCTCTTCTCTCCGGGGATCTAGACGCCGGTTGAGCTGAAGCCGTTCTATCATGGATGCAGATCTGTTGACCATGAAAGTTGTTTTCCATACCAGAGAAGGGTATGGAAACTCTCTTCCGAGAGCCAGGCGGTTTGATCTTACACTCTGTACAGATTGCTTAAGCATGGAAGAAAACTGTCTCGGCTCGGCGGTCATTGGCAATGAGGTTACTTGTAGCTAACCGGGAACAGTGCTCCTTTGTCGAGAAGCAATGAGATCACAGATCCTCCCGTGGATTATGATTAGGAACCGTGCTGGGAATTGTTTCTCTTGTGGCTTGCTTGCCACCTGTGTTGTCAGCAACGCCAATGCACCAATAGAAGGAAGTATGAGTAGGAATTCAAATGGAATTCCAGGGCCTTCTGCAGAAGACATTTCTGACTAGGCCCTAACACATGGCTGGAGCCTTCAAGATGGGTTCGAAAGTGGGCTGAATCCTAGACAGAGGTCCTTTTGGCCAGTAATGCTTGAGGATGCGCCTTGGAATTCACACACTCTATTCCACAGGCTTCACTTTCGAAATGCAGCTCCACTTGCATTCTTTCCGAATGTTGGAGGTATTTGCCTTGAACTGCTGAGGGAGAAGATGAAGACGCGACTAGAAAGTTCTCCTCAGGTCTGAGAGCTCTGTCCTATCAGAAAGTACAACTTGAGAGGACATTGGGGTAAACTGGCCATTGCCTGGCGCTTAATTCGTACCAAGCGGGATTAGGCACAGAGGCTCTGGATGAGATGGGACGAGCTGAAGGGACGTCATCACATCGTGTTCTTTATGCAAAAAACCCTGTTCTGATGTCCAGGAATTCTCTATCCATCGGAGACACTCAGTTTCAAATGGAAATGAAAGCCTTCGGAATGTCTGCGATCTCTTCGAGAAATGCAATACTTGCTTGGCCGGTACTATGGAGAAGGCCTGTAAGCCTGAATCTGCACTCGCAATGCGAGGCAGAAAGGGACGGTGCTTCTCCATTGTCATTCCTGTCACGCTTATTGATTTTGAGCATGGGATTTGCCACAGGGTTGTAGACCTCAGTAGAAATGAAAGCCCCTCCACAAGGAATGGATCTCTCTTGATGAGATGACTTCTTTACAGTATCAGAGAGAAAAGATTTGGAAACACTCTTGATATAAAAGGTCTTTGAACTTACACATGCTACTCATTTCCTACGCAGATCCTCCATCAGTGGCAGCTTCTTTGTCCTCTGCAAAGCTATTTCAGACGCTGATGAGGAACACTCTCCGTTTCTCGACTAGCTTCGAGAGTACAGTTTCTTGAAAGGGGTCTGATTATGAACCGTGGTGGGAATTGTTTCTCTATTTGGCTTTGTAAACTGCATTATTAGCCCGTCTCTTTCAGGAATAGAAATCTCGACGTGATTAGCAACTCATGAAAACTTCCGGCTCTTCTCCTTCAGACGTCTCTCTGGATTCACGGAGACACTTGGGAGCCAGCCGGAAAGGTCGGTTCCAAAGTCCGCTGAACCATCAGGCTAGATCTGTCTGACCAAGAATACATGAGACTACACTTGGCTATGAAACACTGCAATGGCTCAGGCTTCTATCTGGGCAATATGCTCTGGTTGCATCCTTTATGAATGTTCTAGGTATTTGCCTAGAACTACTTAAGGGTGAAGATGAAGACGCGACGATAAAGTTCTCCTCAGGTCCGAGAGCTGGGCCCTAGCAGAAAATGCAACTTGTGAAGACATTGGGGTAAACTGGGCATTGCCTGGCGCTTAATTCGTACCAAGCGGGATTAGGCACAGAGGCTCTGGATGAGATGGGACGTGCTGAAGGGACGTCATCACATCGTGTTCTTTATGAAAAAAACCCTGTTCTGATATCCAGGAATTCTCTATCCATCGGAGACACTCAGTTTCAAATGGAAATGAAAGCCTTCGGAATGTCTGCGATCTCTACGAGAAATGCAATACTTGCTTGGCCGGTACTATGGAGAAGGCCTGTAAGCCTGAATCTGCACTCGCAATGCGAGGCAGAAAGGGACGGTGCTTCTCCATTGTCATTCCTGTCACGCTTATTGATTTTGAGCATGGGATTTGCCACAGGGTTGTAGACCTCAGTAGAAATGAAAGCCCCTCCACAAGGAATGGATCTCTCTTGATGAGATGACTTCTTTACAGTATCAGAGAGAAAAGATTTGGAAACGCTCTTGATATAAAAGGTCTTTGAACTTACACACGCTACTCATTGCCTACGCAGATCCTCCATCAGTGGCAGCTTCCTTGTCCTCTGCAAAGCTGTTTCGGACACTGATGAGGAACGCTCTCCGTTTCTCGAGGAGCTTCGAGAGTACAGTTTCTTGAGAGGGGTCTGATTATGAACCGTGGGGGGAATTGTTTCTCTATTTGGCTTTGTAAACTGCATTATTAGCCCGTCTCTTTCAGGAATAGAAATCTCGACGTGATTAGCAACTCATGAAAACTTCCGGCTCTTCTCCTTCAGACGTCTCTCTGGATTCACGGAGACGCTTGGGAGCCAGCCGGAAATGTCGGTTCCAAAGTCCGCTGAACCATCAGGCTAGATCTGTCTGACCAAGAATACATGAGACTACACTTGGCTATGAAACACTGCAATGGCTCAGGCTTCTATCTGGGCAATATGCTCTGGTTGCAGCCTTTATGAATGTTCTAGGTATTTGCCTAGAACCTCTTAAGGGTGAAGATGAAGACGCGACGAGAAAGTGCTCCTCAGGTCCGAGAGCTGGGCCCTAGCAGAAAATGCAACTTGTGAAGACATTGGGGTAAACTGGCCATTGCCTGGCGCTTAATTCGTACCAAGCGGGATTGGGCACAGAGGCTCTAGATGAGATGGGACGTGCTGAAGGGACGTCATCACATCGTGTTCTTCATGCAAAAAACCCTGTTCTGATGTCCAGGAATTCTCTATCCATCGGAGACACTCAGTTTCAAATGGAAATGAAAGCCTTCGCAATGTCTGCGATCTCTACGAGAAATGCAATACTTGCTTGGCCGGTACTATGGAGAAGGCCTGTAAGCCTGAATCTGCACTCGGAATGCGAGGCAGTAAGGGACGGTGCTTCTCCATTGTCCTTCCTGTCACGCTTATTGATTTTGAGCATGGGATTTGCCACAGGGTTGTAGACCTCAGTAGAAATGAAAGCCCCTCCACAAGGAATGGATCTCTCTTGATGAGTTGACTTCTTTACAGTATCAGAGAGAAAAGATTTGGAAACACTCTTGATATAAAAGGTCTTTGAACTTACACACGCTACTCATTGCCTACGCAGATCCTCCATCAGTGGCAGCTTGCTTGTCCTCTGCAAAGCTGTTTCGGACACTGATGAGGAACGCTCTCCGTTTCTCGAGGAGCTTCGAGAGTACAGTTTCTTGAGAGGGGTCTGATTATGAACCGTGGTGGGAATTGTTTCTCTATTTGGCTTTGTAAACTGCATTATTAGCCCGTCTCTTTCAGGAATAGAAATCTCGACGTGATTAGCAACTCATGAAAACTTCGGGCTCTTCTCCTTCAGACGTCTCTCTGGATTCACGGAGACGCTTGGGAGCCAGCCAGAAAGGTCGGTTCCAAAGTCCGCTGAACCATCAGGCTAGATCTGTCTGACCAAGAATACATGAGACTACACTTGGCTATGAAACACTGCAATGGCTCAGGCTTCTATCTGGGCAATATGCTCTGGTTGCATCCTTTATGAATGTTCTAGGTATTTGCCTAGAACTACTTAAGGGTGAAGATGAAGACGCGACGATAAAGTTCTCCTCAGGTCCGAGAGCTGGGCCCTAGCAGAAAATGCAACTTGTGAAGACATTGGGGTAAACTGGCCATTGCCTGGCGCTTAATTCGTACCAAGCGGGATTAGGCACAGAGGCTCTGGATGAGATGGGACGTGCTGAAGGGACGTCATCACATCGTGTTCTTTATGAAAAAAACCCTGTTCTGATGTCCAGGAATTCTCTATCCATCGGAGATACTCAGTTTCAAATGGAAATGAAAGCCTTCGGAATGTCTGCGATCTCTACGAGAAATGCAATACTTGCTTGGCCGGTACTATGGAGAAGGCCTGTAAGCCTGAATCTGCACTCGCAATGCGAGGCAGAAAGGGACGGTGCTTCTCCATTGTCATTCCTGTCACGCTTATTGATTTTGAGCATGGGATTTGCCACAGGGTTGTAGACCTCAGTAGAAATGAAAGCCCCTCCACAAGGAATGGATCTCTCTTGATGAGATGACTTCTTTACAGTATCAGAGAGAAAAGATTTGGAAACACTCTTGATATAAAAGGTCTTTGAACTTACACACGCTACTCATTGCCTACGCAGATCCTCCATCAGTGGCAGCTTCCTTGTCCTCTGCAAAGCTGTTTCGGACGCTGATGAGGAACACTCTCCGTTTCTCGAGGAGCTTCGAGAGTACAGTTTCTTGAGAGGGGTCTGACTATGAACCGTGGTGGGAATTGTTTCTCTATTTGGCTTTGTAAACTGCATTATTAGCCCGTCTCTTTCAGGAATAGAAATCTCGACGTGATTAGCAACTCATGAAAACTTCAGGCTCTTCTCCTTCAGACGTCTCTCTGGATTCACGGAGACGCTTGGGAGCCAGCCGGAAAGGTCGGTTCCAAAGTCCGCTGAACCGTCAGGCTAGATCTGTCTGACCAAGAATACATGAGACTACACTTGGCTATGAAACACTGCAATGGCTCAGGCTTCTATCTGGGCAATATGCTCTGGTTGCAGCCTTTATGAATGTTCTAGGTATTCGCCTAGAACTACTTAAGGGTGAAGATGAAGATGCGACGAGAAAGTTCTCCTCAGGTCCGAGAGCTGGGCCCTAGCAGAAAATGCAACTTGTGAAGACATTGGGGTAAACTGGCCATTGCCTGGCGCTTAATTCGTACCAAGCGGGATTAGGCACAGAGGCTCTGGATCAGATGGTATGTGCCGAAGGGACGTCATCACATTGTGTTCTTTACGAGAGTACTGGGTTTTGATGTCCAGGAACTCTCTATCCGTGAGAGCCACTCAGTTTCCAATGGAAATGAAAGTCTTTGGTATGTCTGCGATCTCTACGAGAAAGGCAATACATGCTTTGCTGGTACTGTTGAGAAGGACCGTAAGCCTGAATCTGCACTCAGAATGCTAAGTAGTAGGGACTAGCTTCTACATCGTAATTCCTGTCCGGCGTATCGATTTGGAGCGTGGCATTTGCCACAGTGTTGTGGACCTCAGTAGACATGAAAGTCCCTCCCCGATGATTGGGTCTGTCTTGGTGAGGTGACTTCTTTTCAGTATCAGAGAAAAGCTGTGGATACACCCTTGATATAAAAGCTCTTGGCACAGACACACTCTACTCATGGCCTACGCAGATTCTCGGTCAGTGGCAGCATCCTCGAGTACAGTTTCTTGAGAGGGGTCCGATTACGAGCCGCGGTGGGAATTGTTTCTCTATTTGCCTTTAACCTGCATTATTACCCCATCTCTTTCCAGAACACAAACCTCAACGTGATTAGATACTCGTGAAAAATTGCGGATCTGCTCCTTCAGACGTATCTGTGGAAGCACTGACACGCTTTGGGATCCAGCCGTAGAGCTAGATTCCAAAGTCTGCTGAAAAATCAGGCTCAATCCGTCTGACCAAGAACTCTTGTGACTACCCTTGGCAGTGAAACACTTCCATGGCACAGGCTTCTCTCTGGGCAATAGGCTCTGGTTGCAGCCTTTCTGAATGTTCAAGGGATTTGACTTGAACTTCCTAGGGAAGAGGGCTGAGCGACGAATCCACATTTCCTCTCAGGTGGCGAGTTGTTACCCTACCAAGAACTAGAGTTTATGAAGACATGTAGGTAAACGGGCACATTCCTGGAAGTCAATTCTTCCGAAGCGGGATTAGGCGGCAAGGCTCTGGCACATCGTAGATGCTGCGCCGACTTCTTCTCGTCTGATTATTCCTAACGTACTGCGTGTTTCACTCTAGAGGAAATCTGCGACCATTAGAACCATCCATTGTAAACGGCCCCGAAACACTTTGGAATGCCTGCGTTCTCTCCGAAGAAGAACGATGTCTGACCTTCGGTTGGACCGATCCAGGCTGTATGTCTGAATCAACACCGGGAATGTGAAGAATGTTCCTGTGCTGTTGCCCTGTAATCCATGTTCTTCACATTGGATTTCAGCACGCTCTTCTCTCCGGGGATCTAGACGCCGGTTGAGCTGAAGCCGTTCTATCATGGATGCAGATCTGTTGACCATGAAAGTTGTTTTCCGTACCAGAGAAGGGTATGGAAACTCTCTTCCGAGAGCCAGGCGGTTTGATCTTACACTCTGTACAGATTGTTTAAGCATGGAAGAAAACTGTCTCGGCTCGGCGGTCATTGGCAATGAGGTTACTTGTAGCTAACCGGGAACAGTGCTCCTTTGTCGAGAAGCAATGAGATCACAGATCCTCGCGTGGATTATGATTAGGAACCGTGCTGGGAATTGTTTCTCTTGTGGCTTGCTTGCCACCTGTGTTGTCAGCAACGCCAATGCACCAATAGAAGGAAGTATGAGTAGGAATTCAAATGGAATTCCAGGGCCTTCTGCAGAAGACATTTCTGACTAGGCGCTAACACATGGCTGGAGCCTTCAAGATGGGTTCGAAAGTGGGCTGAATCCTAGACAGAGGTCCTTTTGGCCAGTAATGCTTGAGGATGCGCCTTGGAATTCACACACTCTATTCCACAGGCTTCACTTTCGAAATGCAGCTCCACTTGCATTCTTTCCGAATGTTGGAGGTATTTGCCTTGAACTGCTGAAGGAGAAGATGAAGACGCGACCAGAAAGTTCTCCTCAGGTCTGAGAGCTCTGTCCTAGCAGAAAGTGCAACTTGTGAAGACATTGGGGTAAACTGGCCATTGCCTGGCGCTTAATTCGTACCAAGCGGGATTAGGCACAGAGGCTCTGGATGAGATGGGACGTGCTGAAGGGACGTCATCACATCGTGTTCTTTATGAAAAAAACCCTGTTCTGATGTCCAGGAATTCTCTATCCATCGGAGACACTCAGTTTCAAATGGAAATGAAAGCCTTCGGAATGTCTGCGATCTCTACGAGAAATGCAATACTTGCTTGGCCGGTACTATGGAGAAGGCCTGTAAGCCTGAATCTGCACTCGGAATGCGAGGCAGAAAGGGACGGTGCTTCTCCATTGTCATTCCTGTCACGCTTATTGATTTTGAGCATGGGATTTGCCACAGGGTTGTAGACCTCAGTAGAAATGAAAGCCCCTCCACAAGGAATGGATCTCTCTTGATGAGATGACTTCTTTACAGTATCAGAGAGAAAAGATTTGGAAACACTCTTGATATAAAAGGTCTTTGAACTTACACACGCTACTCATTGCCTACGCAGATCCTCCATCAGTGGCAGCTTCCTTGTCCTCTGCAAAGCTGTTTCGGACACTGATGAGGAACGCTCTCCGTTTCTCGAGGAGCTTCGAGAGTACAGTTTCTTGAGAGGGGTCTGATTATGAACCGTGGTGGGAATTGTTTCTCTATTTGGCTTTGTAAACTGCATTATTAGCCCGTCTCTTTCAGGAATAGAAATCTCGACGTGATTAGCAACTCATGAAAACTTCAGGCTCTTCTCCTTCAGACGTCTCTCTGGATTCACGGAGACGCTTGGGAGCCAGCCGGAAAGGTAGGTTCCAAAGTCCGCTGAACCATCAGGCTAGATCTGTCTGACCAAGAATACATGAGACTACACTTGGCTATGAAACACTGCAATGGCTCAGGCTTCTATCTGGGCAATATGCTCTGGTTGCATCCTTTATGAATGTTCTAGGTATTTGCCTAGAACTACTTAAGGGTGAAGATGAAGACGCGACGAGAAAGTTCTCCTCAGGTCCGAGAGCTGGGCCCTAGCAGAAAATGCAACTTGTGAAGACATTGGGGTAAACTGGCCATTGCCTGGCGCTTAATTCGTACCAAGCGGGATTAGGCACAGAGGCTCTGGATCAGATGGTATGTGCCGAAGGGACGTCATCACATTGTGTTCCTTACGAGAGTACTGGGTTTTGATGTCCAGGAACTCTCTATCCGTGAGAGCCACTCAGTTTCCAATGGAAATGAAAGTCTTTGGAATGTCTGCGATCTCTACGAGAAAGGCAATACTTGCTTTGCTGGTACTGTTGAGAAGGACCGTAAGCCTGAATCTGCACTCAGAATGCTAAGTAGTAGGGACTAGCTTCTACATCGTAATTCCTGTCCGGCGTATCGATTTGGAGCGTGGCATTTGCCACAGTGTTGTGGACCTCAGTAGACATGAAAGTCCCTCCCCGATGATTGGGTCTGTCTTGGTGAGGTGACTTCTTTTCAGTATCAGAGAAAAGCTGTGGATACACCCTTGATATAAAAGCTCTTGGCACAGACACACTCTACTCATGGCCTACGCAGATTCTCGGTCAGTGGCAGCATCCTCGAGTACAGTTTCTTGAGAGGGGTCCGATTACGAGCCGCGGTGGGAATTGTTTCTCTATTTGCCTTTAACCTGCATTATTACCCCATCTCTTTCCAGAACACAAACCTCAACGTGATTAGATACTCGTGAAAAATTGCGGATCTGCTCCTTCAGACGTATCTGTGGAAGCACTGACACGCTTTGGGATCCAGCCGTAGAGCTAGATTCCAAAGTCTGCTGAAAAATCAGGCTCAATCCGTCTGACCAAGAACTCTTGTGACTACCCTTGGCAGTGAAACACTTCCATGGCACAGGCTTCTCTCTGGGCAATAGGCTCTGGTTGCAGCCTTTCTGAATGTTCAAGGGATTTGACTTGAACTTCCTAGGGAAGAGGGCTGAGCGACGAATCCACATTTCCTCTCAGGTGGCGAGTTGTTACCCTACCAAGAACTAGAGTTTATGAAGACATGTAGGTAAACGGGCACATTCCTGGAAGTCAATTCTTACGAAGCGGGATTAGGCGGCAAGGCTCTGGCACATCGTAGATGCTGCGCCGACTTCTTCTCGTCTGATTATTCCTAACGTACTGCGTGTTTCACTCTAGAGGAAATCTGCGACCATTAGAACCATCCATTGTAAACGGCCCCGAAACACTTTGGAATGCCTGCGTTCTCTCCGAAGAAGAACGATGTCTGACCTCCGGTTGGACCGATCCAGGCTGTATGTCTGAATCAACACCGGGAATGTGAAGAATGTTCCTGTGCTGTTGCCCTGTAATCCATGTTCTTCACATTGGATTTCAGCATGCTCTTCTCTCCGGGGATCTAGACGCCGGTTGAGCTGAAGCCGTTCTATCATGGATGCAGATCTGTTGACCATGAAAGTTGTTTTCCGTACCAGAGAAGGGTATGGAAACTCTCTTCCGAGAGCCAGGCGGTTTGATCTTACACTCTGTACAGATTGTTTAAGCATGGAAGAAAACTGTCTCGGCTCGGCGGTCATTGGCAATGAGGTTACTTGTAGCTAACCGGGAACAGTGCTCCTTTGTCGAGAAGCAATGAGATCACAGATCCTCGCGTGGATTATGATTAGGAACCGTGCTGGGAATTGTTTCTCTTGTGGCTTGCTTGCCACCTGTGTTGTCAGCAACGCCAATGCACCAATAGAAGGAAGTATGAGTAGGAATTCAAATGGAATTCCAGGGCCTTCTGCAGAAGACATTTCTGACTAGGCGCTAACACATGGCTGGAGCCTTCAAGATGGGTTCGAAAGTGGGCTGAATCCTAGACAGAGGTCCTTTTGGCCAGTAATGCTTGAGGATGCGCCTTGGAATTCACACACTCTATTCCACAGGCTTCACTTTCGAAATGCAGCTCCACTTGCATTCTTTCCGAATGTTGGAGGTATTTGCCTTGAACTGCTGAAGGAGAAGATGAAGACGCGACCAGAAAGTTCTCCTCAGGTCTGAGAGCTCTGTCCTAGCAGAAAGTGCAACTTGTGAAGACATTGGGGTAAACTGGCCATTGCCTGGCGCTTAATTCGTACCAAGCGGGATTAGGCACAGAGGCTCTGGATGAGATGGGACGTGCTGAAGGGACGTCATCACATCGTGTTCTTTATGAAAAAAACCCTGTTCTGATGTCCAGGAATTCTCTATCCATCGGAGACACTCAGTTTCAAATGGAAATGAAAGCCTTCGGAATGTCTGCGATCTCTACGAGAAATGCAATACTTGCTTGGCCGGTACTATGGAGAAGGCCTGTAAGCCTGAATCTGCACTCGGAATGCGAGGCAGAAAGGGACGGTGCTTCTCCATTGTCATTCCTGTCACGCTTATTGATTTTGAGCATGGGATTTGCCACAGGGTTGTAGACCTCAGTAGAAATGAAAGCCCCTCCACAAGGAATGGATCTCTCTTGATGAGATGACTTCTTTACAGTATCAGAGAGAAAAGATTTGGAAACACTCTTGATATAAAAGGTCTTTGAACTTACACACGCTACTCATTGCCTACGCAGATCCTCCATCAGTGGCAGCTTCCTTGTCCTCTGCAAAGCTGTTTCGGACACTGATGAGGAACGCTCTCCGTTTCTCGAGGAGCTTCGAGAGTACAGTTTCTTGAGAGGGGTCTGATTATGAACCGTGGTGGGAATTGTTTCTCTATTTGGCTTTGTAAACTGCATTATTAGCCCGTCTCTTTCAGGAATAGAAATCTCGACGTGATTAGCAACTCATGAAAACTTCAGGCTCTTCTCCTTCAGACGTCTCTCTGGATTCACGGAGACGCTTGGGAGCCAGCCGGAAAGGTCGGTTCCAAAGTCCGCTGAACCATCAGGCTAGATCTGTCTGACCAAGAATACATGAGACTACACTTGGCTATGAAACACTGCAATGGCTCAGGCTTCTATCTGGGCAATATGCTCTGGTTGCATCCTTTATGAATGTTCTAGGTATTCGCCTAGAACTACTTAAGGGTGAAGATGAAGACGCGACGAGAAAGTTCTCCTCAGGTCCGAGAGCTGGGCCCTAGCAGAAAATGCAACTTGTGAAGACATTGGGGTAAACTGGCCATTGCCTGGCGCTTAATTCGTACCAAGCGGGATTAGGCACAGAGGCTCTGGATCAGATGGTATGTGCCGAAGGGACGTCATCACATTGTGTTCCTTACGAGAGTACTGGGTTTTGATGTCCAGGAACTCTCTATCCGTGAGAGCCACTCAGTTTCCAATGGAAATGAAAGTCTTTGGAATGTCTGCGATCTCTACGAGAAAGGCAATACTTGCTTTGCTGGTACTGTTGAGAAGGACCGTAAGCCTGAATCTGCACTCAGAATGCTAAGTAGTAGGGACTAGCTTCTACATCGTAATTCCTGTCCGGCGTATCGATTTGGAGCGTGGCATTTGCCACAGTGTTGTGGACCTCAGTAGACATGAAAGTCCCTCCCCGATGATTGGGTCTGTCTTGGTGAGGTGACTTCTTTTCAGTATCAGAGAAAAGCTGTGGATACACCCTTGATATAAAAGCTCTTGGCACAGACACACTCTACTCATGGCCTACGCAGATTCTCGGTCAGTGGCAGCATCCTCGAGTACAGTTTCTTGAGAGGGGTCCGATTACGAGCCGCGGTGGGAATTGTTTCTCTATTTGCCTTTAACCTGCATTATTACCCCATCTCTTTCCAGAACACAAACCTCAACGTGATTAGATACTCGTGAAAAATTGCGGATCTGCTCCTTCAGACGTATCTGTGGAAGCACTGACACGCTTTGGGATCCAGCCGTAGAGCTAGATTCCAAAGTCTGCTGAAAAATCAGGCTCAATCCGTCTGACCAAGAACTCTTGTGACTACCCTTGGCAGTGAAACACTTCCATGGCACAGGCTTCTCTCTGGGCAATAGGCTCTGGTTGCAGCCTTTCTGAATGTTCAAGGGATTTGACTTGAACTTCCTAGGGAAGAGGGCTGAGCGACGAATCCACATTTCCTCTCAGGTGGCGAGTTGTTACCCTACCAAGAACTAGAGTTTATGAAGACATGTAGGTAAACGGGCACATTCCTGGAAGTCAATTCTTACGAAGCGGGATTAGGCGGCAAGGCTCTGGCACATCGTAGATGCTGCGCCGACTTCTTCTCGTCTGATTATTCCTAACGTACTGCGTGTTTCACTCTAGAGGAAATCTGCGACCATTAGAACCATCCATTGTAAACGGCCCCGAAACACTTTGGAATGCCTGCGTTCTCTCCGAAGAAGAACGATGTCTGACCTCCGGTTGGACCGATCCAGGCTGTATGTCTGAATCAACACCGGGAATGTGAAGAATGTTCCTGTGCTGTTGCCCTGTAATCCATGTTCTTCACATTGGATTTCAGCATGCTCTTCTCTCCGGGGATCTAGACGCCGGTTGAGCTGAAGCCGTTCTATCATGGATGCAGATCTGTTGACCATGAAAGTTGTTTTCCGTACCAGAGAAGGGTATGGAAACTCTCTTCCGAGAGCCAGGCGGTTTGATCTTACACTCTGTACAGATTGTTTAAGCATGGAAGAAAACTGTCTCGGCTCGGCGGTCATTGGCAATGAGGTTACTTGTAGCTAACCGGGAACAGTGCTCCTTTGTCGAGAAGCAATGAGATCACAGATCCTCGCGTGGATTATGATTAGGAACCGTGCTGGGAATTGTTTCTCTTGTGGCTTGCTTGCCACCTGTGTTGTCAGCAACGCCAATGCACCAATAGAAGGAAGTATGAGTAGGAATTCAAATGGAATTCCAGGGCCTTCTGCAGAAGACATTTCTGACTAGGCGCTAACACATGGCTGGAGCCTTCAAGATGGGTTCGAAAGTGGGCTGAATCCTAGACAGAGGTCCTTTTGGCCAGTAATGCTTGAGGATGCGCCTTGGAATTCACACACTCTATTCCACAGGCTTCACTTTCGAAATGCAGCTCCACTTGCATTCTTTCCGAATGTTGGAGGTATTTGCCTTGAACTGCTGAAGGAGAAGATGAAGACGCGACCAGAAAGTTCTCCTCAGGTCTGAGAGCTCTGTCCTAGCAGAAAGTGCAACTTGTGAAGACATTGGGGTAAACTGGCCATTGCCTGGCGCTTAATTCGTACCAAGCGGGATTAGGCACAGAGGCTCTGGATGAGATGGGACGTGCTGAAGGGACGTCATCACATCGTGTTCTTTATGAAAAAACCCTGTTCTGATGTCCAGGAATTCTCTATCCATCGGAGACACTCAGTTTCAAATGGAAATGAAAGCCTTCGGAATGTCTGCGATCTCTACGAGAAATGCAATACTTGCTTGGCCGGTACTATGGAGAAGGCCTGTAAGCCTGAATCTGCACTCGGAATGCGAGGCAGAAAGGGACGGTGCTTCTCCATTGTCATTCCTGTCACGCTTATTGATTTTGAGCATGGGATTTGCCACAGGGTTGTAGACCTCAGTAGAAATGAAAGCCCCTCCACAAGGAATGGATCTCTCTTGATGAGATGACTTCTTTACAGTATCAGAGAGAAAAGATTTGGAAACACTCTTGATATAAAAGGTCTTTGAACTTACACACGCTACTCATTGCCTACGCAGATCCTCCATCAGTGGCAGCTTCCTTGTCCTCTGCAAAGCTGTTTCGGACACTGATGAGGAACGCTCTCCGTTTCTCGAGGAGCTTCGAGAGTACAGTTTCTTGAGAGGGGTCTGATTATGAACCGTGGTGGGAATTGTTTCTCTATTTGGCTTTGTAAACTGCATTATTAGCCCGTCTCTTTCAGGAATAGAAATCTCGACGTGATTAGCAACTCATGAAAACTTCAGGCTCTTCTCCTTCAGACGTCTCTCTGGATTCACGGAGACGCTTGGGAGCCAGCCGGAAAGGTCGGTTCCAAAGTCCGCTGAACCATCAGGCTAGATCTGTCTGACCAAGAATACATGAGACTACACTTGGCTATGAAACACTGCAATGGCTCAGGCTTCTATCTGGGCAATATGCTCTGGTTGCATCCTTTATGAATGTTCTAGGTATTTGCCTAGAACTACTTAAGGGTGAAGATGAAGACGCGACGAGAAAGTTCTCCTCAGGTCCGAGAGCTGGGCCCTAGCAGAAAATGCAACTTGTGAAGACATTGGGGTAAACTGGCCATTGCCTGGCGCTTAATTCGTACCAAGCGGGATTAGGCACAGAGGCTCTGGATCAGATGGTATGTGCCGAAGGGACGTCATCACATTGTGTTCCTTACGAGAGTACTGGGTTTTGATGTCCAGGAACTCTCTATCCGTGAGAGCCACTCAGTTTCCAATGGAAATGAAAGTCTTTGGAATGTCTGCGATCTCTACGAGAAAGGCAATACTTGCTTTGCTGGTACTGTTGAGAAGGACCGTAAGCCTGAATCTGCACTCAGAATGCTAAGTAGTAGGGACTAGCTTCTACATCGTAATTCCTGTCCGGCGTATCGATTTGGAGCGTGGCATTTGCCACAGTGTTGTGGACCTCAGTAGACATGAAAGTCCCTCCCCGATGATTGGGTCTGTCTTGGTGAGGTGACTTCTTTTCAGTATCAGAGAAAAGCTGTGGATACACCCTTGATATAAAAGCTCTTGGCACAGACACACTCTACTCATGGCCTACGCAGATTCTCGGTCAGTGGCAGCATCCTCGAGTACAGTTTCTTGAGAGGGGTCCGATTACGAGCCGCGGTGGGAATTGTTTCTCTATTTGCCTTTAACCTGCATTATTACCCCATCTCTTTCCAGAACACAAACCTCAACGTGATTAGATACTCGTGAAAAATTCCGGATCTGCTCCTTCAGACGTATCTGTGGAAGCACTGACACGCTTTGGGATCCAGCCGTAGAGCTAGATTCCAAAGTCTGCTGAAAAATCAGGCTCAATCCGTCTGACCAAGAACTCTTGTGACTACCCTTGGCAGTGAAACACTTCCATGGCACAGGCTTCTCTCTGGGCAATAGGCTCTGGTTGCAGCCTTTCTGAATGTTCAAGGGATTTGACTTGAACTTCCTAGGGAAGAGGGCTGAGCGACGAATCCACATTTCCTCTCAGGTGGCGAGTTGTTACCCTACCAAGAACTAGAGTTTATGAAGACATGTAGGTAAACGGGCACATTCCTGGAAGTCAATTCTTCCGAAGCGGGATTAGGCGGCAAGGCTCTGGCACATCGTAGATGCTGCGCCGACTTCTTCTCGTCTGATTATTCCTAACGTACTGCGTGTTTCACTCTAGAGGAAATCTGCGACCATTAGAACCATCCATTGTAAACGGCCCCGAAACACTTTGGAATGCCTGCGTTCTCTCCGAAGAAGAACGATGTCTGACCTTTGGTTGGACCGATCCAGGCTGTATGTCTGAATCAACACCGGGAATGTGAAGAATGTTCCTGTGCTGTTGCCCTGTAATCCATGTTCTTCACATTGGATTTCAGCATGCTCTTCTCTCCGGGGATCTAGACGCCGGTTGAGCTGAAGCCGTTCTATCATGGATGCAGATCTGTTGACCATGAAAGTTGTTTTCGGTACCAGAGAAGGGTATGGAAACTCTCTTCCGAGAGCCAGGCGGTTTGATCTTACACTCTGTACAGATTGTTTAAGCATGGAAGAAAACTGTCTCGGCTCGGCGGTCATTGGCAATGAGGTTACTTGTAGCTAACCGGGAACAGTGCTCCTTTGTCGAGAAGCAATGAGATCACAGATCCTCGCGTGGATTATGATTAGGAACCGTGCTGGGAATTGTTTCTCTTGTGGCTTGCTCGCCACCTGTGTTGTCAGCAACGCCAATGCACCAATAGAAGGAAGTATGAGTAGGAATTCAAATGGAATTCCAGGGCCTTCTGCAGAAGACATTTCTGACTAGGCGCTAACACATGGCTGGAGCCTTCAAGATGGGTTCGAAAGTGGGCTGAATCCTAGACAGAGGTCCTTCTGGCCAGTAATGCTTGAGGATGCGCCTTGGAATTCACACACTCTATTCCACAGGCTTCACTTTCGAAATGCAGCTCCACTTGCATTCTTTCCGAATGTTGGAGGTATTTTCCTTGAACTGCTGAGGGAGAAGATGAAGACGCGACCAGAAAGTTCTCCTCAGGTCTGAGAGCTCTGTCCTAGCAGAAAGTGCAACTTGTGAAGACATTGGGGTAAACTGGCCAATTCCTGGCGCTTAATTCGTACCAAGCGGGATTAGGCACAGAGGCTCTGGATGAGATGGGACGTGCTGAAGGGACGTCATCACATCGTGTTCTTTATGAAAAAAACCCTGTTCTGATGTCCAGGAATTCTCTATCCATCGGAGACACTCAGTTTCAAATGGAAATGAAAGCCTTCGGAATGTCTGCGATCTCTACGAGAAATGCAATACTTGCTTGGCCGGTACTATGGAGAAGGCCTGTAAGCCTGTATCTGCACTCGGAATGCGAGGCAGAAAGGGACGGTGCTTCTCCATTGTCATTCCTGTCACGCTTATTGATTTTGAGCATGGGATTTGCCACAGGGTTGTAGACCTCAGTAGAAATGAAAGCCCCTCCACAAGGAATGGATCTCTCTTGATGAGATGACTTCTTTACAGTATCAGAGAGAAAAGATTTGGAAACACTCTTGATATAAAAGGTCTTTGAACTTACACACGCTACTCATTGCCTACGCAGATCCTCCATCAGTGGCAGCTTGCTTGTCCTCTGCAAAGCTGTTTCGGACACTGATGAGGAACGCTCTCCGTTTCTCGAGGAGCTTCGAGAGTACAGTTTCTTGAGAGGGGTCTGATTATGAACCGTGGTGGGAATTGTTTCTCTATTTGGCTTTGTAAACTGCATTATTAGCCCGTCTCTTTCAGGAATAGAAATCTCGACGTGATTAGCAACTCGTGAAAACTTCAGGCTCTTCTCCTTCAGACGTCTCTCTGCATTCACGGAGACGCTTGGGAGCCAGCCGGAAAGGTCGGTTCCAAAGTCCGCTGAACCATCAGGCTAGATCTGTCTGACCAAGAATACATGAGACTACACTTGGCTATGAAACACTGCAATGGCTCAGGCTTCTATCTGGGCAATATGCTCTGGTTGCATCCTTTATGAATGTTCTAGGTATTCGCCTAGAACTACTTAAGGGTGAAGATGAAGACGCGACGAGAAAGTTCTCCTCAGGTCCGAGAGCTGGGCCCTAGC
This sequence comes from Pteropus medius, assembly GCF_902729225.1. Lineage (NCBI taxonomy): Eukaryota > Metazoa > Chordata > Mammalia > Chiroptera > Pteropodidae > Pteropus > Pteropus medius. The sequence goes on from NW_024340748.1 coordinate 217,086, forward strand.
AGAAAATGCAACTTGTGAAGACATTGGGGTAAACTGGCCATTGCCTGGCGCTTAATTCGTACCAAGCGGGATTAGGCACAGAGGCTCTGGATCAGATGGTATGTGCCGAAGGGGCGTCATCACATTGTGTTCTTTACGAGAGTACTGGGTTTTGATGTCCAGGAACTCTCTATCCGTGAGAGCCACTCAGTTTCCAATGGAAATGAAAGTCTTTGGTATGTCTGCGATCTCTACGAGAAAGGCAATACTTGCTTTGCTGGTACTGTTGAGAAGGACCGTAAGCCTGAATCTGCACTCAGAATGCTAAGTAGTAGGGACTAGCTTCTACATCGTAATTCCTGTCCGGCGTATCGATTTGGAGCGTGGCATTTGCCACAGTGTTGTGGACCTCAGTAGACATGAAAGTCCCTCCCCGATGATTGGATCTGTCTTGGTGAGGTGACTTCTTTTCAGTATCAGAGAAAAGCTGTGGATACACCCTTGATATAAAAGCTCTTGGCACAGACACACTCTACTCATGGCCTACGCAGATTCTCGGTCAGTGGCATCATCCTCGAGTACAGTTTCTTGAGAGGGGTCCGATTACGAGCCGCGGTGGGAATTGTTTCTCTATTTGCCTTTAACCTGCATTATTACCCCATCTCTTTCCAGAACACAAACCTCAGCGTGATTAGATACTCGTGAAAAATTCCGGATCTGCTCCTTCAGACGTATCTGTGGAAGCACTGACACGCTTTGGGATCCAGCCGTAGAGCTAGATTCCAAAGACTGCTGAAAAATCAGGCTCAATCCGTCTGACCAAGAACTCTTGTGACTACCCTTGGCAGTGAAACACTTCCATGGCACAGGCTTCTCTCTGGGCAATAGGCTCTTGTTGCAACCTTTCTGAATGTTCAAGGGATTTGACTTGAACTTCCTAGGGAAGAGGGCTGAGCGACGAATGCACATTTCCTCTCAGGTGGCGAGTTGTTACCCTACCAAGAACTAGAGTTTATGAAGACATGTAGGTAAACGGGCACATTCCTGGAAGTCAATTCTTCCGAAGCGGGATTAGGCGGCAAGGCTCTGGCACATCGTAGATGCTGCGCCGACTTCTCGTCTGATTATTCCTAACGTACTGCGTGTTTCACTCTAGAGGAAATCTGCGACCATTAGAACCATCCATTGTAAACGGCCCCGAAACACTTTGGAATGCCTGCGTTCTCTCCGAAGAAGAACGATGTCTGACCTCCGGTTGGACCGATCCAGGCTGCATGTCTGAATCAACACCGGGAATGTGAAGAATGTTCCTGTGCTGTTGCCCTGTAATCCATGTTCTTCACATTGGATTTCAGCATGCTCTTCTCTCCGGGGATCTAGACGCCGGTTGAGCTGAAGCCGTTCTATCATGGATGCAGATCTGTTGACCATGAAAGTTGTTTTCGGTACCAGAGAAGGGTATGGAAACTCTCTTCCGAGAGCCAGGCGGTTTGATCTTACACTCTGTACAGATTGTTTAAGCATGGAAGAAAACTGTCTCGGCTCGGCGGTCATTGGCAATGAGGTTACTTGTAGCTAACCGGGAACAGTGCTCCTTTGTCGAGAAGCAATGAGATCACAGATCCTCGCGTGGATTATGATTAGGAACTGTGCTGGGAATTGTTTCTCTTGTGGCTTGCTCGCCACCTGTGTTGTCAGCAACGCCAATGCACCAATAGAAGGAAGTATGAGTAGGAATTCAAATGGAATTCAGGGCCTTCTCAGAACATTTCGTGGCGCTAACATGGCTGGAGCCTGTCCTTCAGCAGAATCGTTCACGAAAGTGGTGAATCCTGTGAACAGGTCGCTGGCCAATGTCTTGGGGTAACTGCGCCGATTCACCTCTATTCCTGGCGCTTCCTTTCGAAATGCAGCTCCTTGCATTCTTTCAGCGGATTAGTGTTGGAGGTGTTGCCTTGAACTGCTGAGGAGAAGATGAAGGCGACCAGAAAGTTCTCCTCAGGTCTGGAAGCTCTGTCCTGAAGGTGCAACGAACATTGGGGTAAACTGGCCATTGCCTGGCAATTCATTTTCAAGCGGTTAGGCACAGAGCTCTGGATGAAGGAGGGCATTGAAGGACGTCATCACATCGTGTTCTTTATGAAAAAACCCTGTTCTGTTGTCCAGGAATTCTCTATCCATCGGAGACACTCAGTTTCAAACGGAAATGAAAGCCAACGGAATGTCTGCGATATCTCTACGAAATGCAATACTTGCTTGGCCAGTATTGTACCTTGACAAGGCCTGTAAGCTCGAATTGCACTGCGAATGCGAGGCAGAAAGGACGGTGCTTCTCCATTGTCATTCCTGTCACGCTTATTGATTTTGAGCATGGGATTTGCCACAGGGTTGTAGACCTCAGTAGAAATGAAAGCCCCTCCACAAGTAATGGATCTCTCTTGATGAGATGACTTCTTTACAGTATCAGAGAGAAAAGATTTGGAAACACTCTTGATATAAAAGGTCTTTGAACTTACACACGCTACTCATTGCCTACGCAGATCCTCCATCAGTGGCAGCTTCCTTGTCCTCTGCAAAGCTGTTTCGACACTGATGAGGAACGCTCTCCGTTTCTCGAGGAGCTTCGAGAGTACAGTTTCTTGAGAGGGGTCTGATTATGAACCGTGGTGGGAATTGTTTCTCTATTTGGCTTTGTAAACTGCATTATTAGCCCGTCTCTTTCAGAATAGAAATCTCGACGTGATTAGCAACTCGTGAAAACTTCAGGCTCTTCTCCTTCAGACGTCTCTCTGGATTCACGGAGACGCTTGGGAGCCAGCCGGAAAGGTCGGTTCCAAAGTCCGCTGAACCATCAGGCTAGATCTGTCTGACCAAGAATACATGAGACTACACTAGGCTATGAAACACTGCAATGGCTCAGGCTTCTATCTGGGCAATATGCTCTGGTTGCATCCTTTATGAATGTTCTACGTATTTGCCTAGAACTACTTAAGGGTGAAGATGAAGACGCGACGAGAAAGTTCTCCTCAGGTCCGAGAGCTGGGCCCTAGCAGAAAATGCAACTTGTGAAGACATTGGGGTAAACTGGCCATTGCCTGGCGCTTAATTCGTACCAAGCGGGATTAGGCACAGAGGCTCTGGATCAGATGGTATGTGCCGAAGGGACGTCATCACATTGTGTTCCTTACGAGAGTACTGGGTTTTGATGTCCAGGAACTCTCTATCCGTGAGAGCCACTCAGTTTCCAATGGAAATGACAGTCTTTGGAATGTCTGCGATCTCTACGAGAAAGGCAATACTTGCTTTGCTGGTACTGTTGAGAAGGACCGTAAGCCTGAATCTGCACTCAGAATGCTAAGTAGTAGGGACTAGCTTCTACATCGTAATTCCTGTCCGGCGTATCGATTTGGAGCATGGCATTTGCCACAGTGTTGTGGACCTCAGTAGACATGAAAGTCCCTCCCCGATGATTGGGTCTGTCTTGGTGAGGTGACTTCTTTTCAGTATCAGAGAAAAGCTGTGGATACACCCTTGATATAAAAGCTCTTGGCACAGACACACTCTACTCATGGCTTACGCAGATTCTCGGTCAGTGGCAGCATCCTCGAGTACAGTTTCTTGAGAGGGGTCCGATTACGAGCCGCGGTGGGAATTGTTTCTCTATTTGCCTTTAACCTGCATTATTACCCCATCTCTTTCCAGAACACAAACCTCAACGTGATTAGATACCCGTGAAAAATTCCGGATCTGCTCCTTCAGACGTATCTGTGGAAGCACTGACACGCTTTGGGATCCAGCCGTAGAGCTAGATTCCAAAGTCTGCTGAAAAATCAGGCTCAAGCCGTCTGACCAAGAACTCTTGTGACTACCCTTGGCAGTGAAACACTTCCATGGCACAGGCTTCTCTCTGGGCAATAGGCTCTGGTTGCAGCCTTTCTGAATGTTCAAGGGATTTGACTTGAACTTCCTAGGGAAGAGGGCTGAGCGACGAATCCACATTTCCTCTCAGGTGGCGAGTTGTTATCCTACCAAGAACTAGAGTTTATGAAGACATGTAGGTAAACGGGCACATTCCTGGAAGTCAATTCTTACGAAGCGGGATTAGGCGGCAAGGCTCTGGCACATCGTAGATGCTGCGCCGACTTCTTCTCGTCTGATTATTCCTAACGTACTGCGTGTTTCACTCTAGAGGAAATCTGTGACCATTAGAACCATCCATTGTAAACGGCCGTGAAACACTTTGGAATGCCTGCGTTCTCTCCGAAGAAGAACGATGTCTGACCTTCGGTTGGACCGATCCAGGCTGTATGTCTGAATCAAGACCGGGAATGTGAAGAATGTTCCTGTGCTGTTGCCCTGTAATCCATGTTCTTCACATTGGATTTCAGCACGCTCTTCTCTCCGGGGGTCTAGACGCCGGTTGAGCTGAAGCCGTTCTATCATGGATGCAGATCTGTTGACCATGAAAGTTGTTTTCCGTAGCAGAGAAGGGTATGGAAACTCTCTTCCGAGAGCCAGGCGGTTTGATCTTCACTCTGTACAGATTGTTTAAGCATGGAAGAAAACTGTCTCGGCTCGGCGGTCATTGGCAATGAGTTCACTTGTAGCTAACCGGGAACAGTGCTCCTTTGTCGAGAAGCAATGAGATCACAGATCCTCGCGTGGATTATGATTAGGAACCGTGCTGGGAATTGTTTCTCTTGTGGCTTGCTTGCCACCTGTGTTGTCAGCAACGCCAATGCACCAATAGAAGGAAGTATGAGTAGGAATTCAAATGGAATTCCAGGGCCTTCTGCAGAAGACATTTCTGACTAGGCGCTAACACATGGCTGGAGCCTTCAAGATGGGTTCGAAAGTGGGCTGAATCCTAGACAGAGGTCCTTTTGGCCAGTAATGATTGAGGATGCGCCTTGGAATTCACACACTCTATTCCACAGGCTTCACTTTCGAAATGCAGCTCCACTTGCATTCTTTCCGAAGGTTGGAGGTATTTGCCTTGAACTGCTAAAGGAGAAGATGAAGACGCGACCAGAAAGTTCTCCTCAGGTCTGAGAGCTCTGTCCTAGCAGAAAGTGCAACTTGTGAAGACATTGGGGTAAACTGGCCATTGCCTGGCGCTTAATTCGTACCAAGCGGGATTAGGCACAGAGGCTCTGGATGAGATGGGACGTGCTGAAGGGACGTCATCACATCGTGTTCTTTATGAAAAAAACCCTGTTCTGATGTCCAGGAATTCTCTATCCATCGGAGACACTCAGTTTCAAATGGAAATGAAAGCCTTCGGAATGTCTGCGATCTCTACGAGAAATGCAATACTTGCTTGGCCGGTACTGTGGAGAAGGCCTGTAAGCCTGTATCTGCACTCGGAATGCGAGGCAGAAAATGACGGTGCTTCTCCATTGTCATTCCTGTCACGCTTATTGATTTTGAGCATGGGATTTGCCACAGGGTCGTAGACCTCAGTAGAAATGAAAGCCCCTCCACAAGGAATGGATCTCTCTTGATGAGATGACTTCTTTACAGTATCAGAGAGAAAAGATTTGGAAACACTCTTGGTATAAAAGGTCTTTGAACTTACACACGCTACTCATTGCCTACGCAGATCCTCCATCAGTGGCAGCTTCCTTGTCCTCTGCAAAGCTGTTTCGGACACTGATGAGGAACGCTAGCCGTTTCTCGAGGAGCTTCGAGAGTACAGTTTCTTGAGAGGGGTCTGATTATGAACCGTGGGGGGAATTGTTTCTCTATTTGGCTTTGCAAACTGCATTATTAGCCCGTCTCTTTCAGGAATAGAAATCTCGACGTGATTAGCAACTCATGAAAACTTCAGGCTCTTCTCCTTCAGACGTCTCTCTGGATTCACGGAGCCGCTTGGAAGCCAGCTGTAAAGGTAGGTTCCAAAGTCCGCTGAACCATCAGGCTAGATCTGTCTGACCAAGAATACATGAGACTACACTTGGCTATGAAACACTGCAATGGCTCAGGCTTCTCTCTGGGCAATATGCTCTGGTTGCAGCCTTTATGAATGTTCTAGGTATTTGCCTAGAACTACTTAAGGGTGAAGATGAAGACGCGACGAGAAAGTTCTCCTCAGGTCCGAGAGCTGGGCCCTAGCAGAAAATGCAACTTGTGAAGACATTGGGGTAAACTGGCCAATGCCTGGCGCTTAATTCGTACCAAGCGGGATTAGGCACAGAGGCTCTGGATCAGATGGTATGTGCCGAAGGGACGTCATCACATTGTGTTCCTTACGAGAGTACTGGGTTTTGATGTCCAGGAACTCTCTATCCGTGAGAGCCACTCAGTTTCCAATGGAAATGACAGTCTTTGGAATGTCTGTGATCTCTACGAGAAAGGCAATACTTGCTTTGCTGGTACTGCTGAGAAGGACCGTAAGCCTGAATCTGCACTCAGAATGCTAAGTAGTAGGGACTAGCTTCTACATCGTAATTCCTGTCCGGCGTATGGATTTGGAGCGTGGCATTTGCCACAGTGTTGTGGACCTCAGTAGACATGAAAGTCCCTCCCCGATGATTGGGTCTGTCTTGGTGAGGTGACTTCTTTTCAGTATCAGAGAAAAGCTGTGGATACACCCTTGATATAAAAGCTCTTGGCACAGACACACTCTACTCATGGCCTATGCAGATTCTCGGTCAGTGGCAGCATCCTCGAGTACAGTTTCTTGAGAGGGGTCCGATTACGAGCCGCGGTGGGAATTGTTTCTCTATTTGCCTTTAACCTGCATTATTACCCCATCTCTTTCCAGAACACAAACCTCAACGTGATTAGATACTCGTGAAAAATTCCGGATCTGCTCCTTCAGACGTATCTGTGGAAGCACTGACACGCTTTGGGATCCAGCCGTAGAGCTAGAATCCAAAGTCTGCTGAAAAATCAGGCTCAATCCGTCTGACCAAGAACTCTTGTGACTACCCTTGGCAGTGAAACACTTCCATGGCACAGGCTTCTCTCTGGGCAATAGGCTCTGGTTGCAGCCTTTCTGAATGTTCAAGGGATTTGACTTGAACTTCCTAGGGAAGAGGGCTGAGCGACGAATCCACATTTCCTCTCAGGTGGCGAGTTGTTACCCTACCAAGAACTAGAGTTTATGAAGACATGTAGGTAAACGGGCACATTCCTGGAAGTCAATTGTTACGAAGCGGGATTAGGCGGCAAGGCTCTGGCACATCGTAGATGCTGCGCCGACTTCTTCTCGTCTGATTATTCCTAACGTACTGCGTGTTTCACTCTAGAGGAAATCTGCGACCATTAGAACCATCCATTGTAAACGGCCCCAAAACACTTTGGAATGCCTGCGTTCTCTCCGAAGAAGAACGATGTCTGACCTTCGGTTGGACCGATCCAGGCTGTATGTCTGAATCAAGACCGGGAATGTGAAGAATGTTCCTGTGCTGTTGCCCTGTAATCCATGTTCTTCACATTGGATTTCAGCACGCTCTTCTCTCCGGGGATCTAGACGCCGGTTGAGCTGAAGCCGTTCTATCATGGATGCAGATCTGTTGACCATGAAAGTTGTTTTCCGTACCGGAGAAGGGTATGGAAACTCTCTTCCGAGAGCCAGGCGGTTTGATCTTACACTCTGTACAGATTGTTTAAGCATGGAAGAAAACTGTCTCTGCTCGGCGGTCATTGGCAATGAGGTTACTTGTAGCTAACCGGGAACAGTGCTCCTTTGTCGAGAAGCAATGAGATCACAGATCCTCGCGTGGATTATGATTAGAAACCGTGCTGGGAATTGTTTCTCTTGTGGCTTGCTCGCCACCTGTGTTGTCAGCAACGCCAATGCACCAATAGAAGGAAGTATGAGTAGGAATTCAAATGGAATTCCAGGGCCTTCTGCAGAAGACATTTCTGACTAGGCGCTAACACATGGCTGGAGCCTTCAAGATGGGTTCAAAAGTGGGCTGAATCCTAGACAGAGGTCCTTTTGGCCAGTAATGCTTGAGGATGCGCCTTGGAATTCACACACTCTATTCCACAGGCTTCACTTTCGAAATGCAGCTCCACTTGCATTCTTTCCGAATGTTGGAGGTATTTGCCTTGAACTGCTGAAGGAGAAGATGAAGACGCGACCAGAAAGTTCTCCTCAGGTCTGAGAGCTCTGTCCTAGCAGAAAGTGCAACTTGTGAAGACATTGGGGTAAACTGGCCATTGCCTGGCGCTTAATTCGTACCAAGCGGGATTGGGCACAGAGGCTCTGGATGAGATGGGACGTGCTGAAGGGACGTCATCACATCGTGTTCTTTATGCAAAAAACCCTGTTCTGATGTCCAGGAATTCTCTATCCATCGGAGACACTCAGTTTCAAATGGAAATGAAAGCCTTCGCAATGTCTGCGATCTCTACGAGAAATGCAATACTTGCTTGGCCGGTACTATGGAGAAGGCCTGTAAGCCTGAATCTGCACTCGGAATGCGAGGCAGAAAGGGACGGTGCTTCTCCATTGTCCTTCCTGCCACGCTTATTGATTTTGAGCATGGGATTTGCCACAGGGTTGTAGACCTCAGTAGAAATGAAAGCCCCTCCGCAAGGAATGGATCTCTCTTGATGAGATGACTTCTTTACAGTATCAGAGAGAAAAGATTTGGAAACACTCTTGATATAAAAGGTCTTTGATCTTACACACGCTACTCATTGCCTACGCAGATCCTCCATCAGTGGCAGCTTCCTTGTCCTCTGCAAAGCTGTTTCGGACACTGATGAGGAACACTCTCCGTTTCTCGAGGAGCTTCGAGAGTACAGTTTCTTGAGAGGGGTCTGATTATGAACCGTGGTGGGAATTGTTTCTCTATTTGGCTTTGTAAACTGCATTATTAGCCCGTCTTTTCAGGAATAGAAATCTCGACGTGATTAGCAACTCATGAAAACTTCCGGCTCTTCTCCTTCAGACGTCTCTCTGGATTCACGGAGACGCTTGGGAGCCAGCCGGAAAGGTCGGTTCCAAAGTCCGCTGAACCATCAGGCTAGATCTGTCTGACCAAGAATACATGAGACTACACTTGGCTATGAAACACTGCAATGGCTCAGGCTTCTATCTGGGCAATATGCTCTGGTTGCATCCTTTATGAATGTTCTAGGTATTCGCCTAGAACTACTTAAGGGTGAAGATGAAGACGCGACGAGAAAGTTCTCCTCAGGTCCGAGAGCTGGGCCCTAGCAGAAAATGCAACTTGTGAAGACATTGGGGTAAACTGGCCATTGCCTGGCGCTTAATTCGTACCAAGCGGGATTAGGCACAGAGGCTCTGGATCAGATGGTATGTGCCGAAGGGACGTCATCACATTGTGTTCCTTACGAGAGTACAGGGTTTTGATGTCCAGGAACTCTCTATCCGTGAGAGCCACTCAGTTTCCAATGGAAATGAAAGTCTTTGGAATGTCTGCGATCTCTACGAGAAAGGCAATACTTGCTTTGCTGGTACTGTTGAGAAGGACCGTAAGCCTGAATCTGCACTCAGAATGCTAAGTAGTAGGGACTAGCTTCTACATCGTAATTCCTGTCCGGCGTATCGATTTGGAGCGTGGCATTTGCCACAGTGTTGTGGACCTCAGTAGACATGAAAGTCCCTCCCCGATGATTGGGTCTGTCTTGGTGAGGTGACTTCTTTTCAGTATCAGAGAAAAGCTGTGGATACACCCTTGATATAAAAGCTCTTGGCACAGACACACTCTACTCATGGCCTACGCAGATTCTCGGTCAGTGGCAGCATCCTCGAGTACAGTTTCTTGAGAGGGGTCCGATTACGAGCCGCGGTGGGAATTGTTTCTCTATTTGCCTTTAACCTGCATTATTACCCCATCTCTTTCCAGAACACAAACCTCAACGTGATTAGATACTCGTGAAAAATTCCGGATCTGCTCCTTCAGACGTATCTGTGGAAGCACTGACACGCTTTGGGATCCAGCCGTAGAGCTAGATTCCAAAGTCTGCTGAAAAATCAGGCTCAATCCGTCTGACCAAGAACTCTTGTGACTACCCTTGGCAGTGAAACACTTCCATGGCACAGGCTTCTCTCTGGGCAATAGGCTCTGGTTGCAGCCTTTCTGAATGTTCAAGGGATTTGACTTGAACTTCCTAGGGAAGAGGGCTGAGCGACTAATCCACATTTCCTCTCAGGTGGCGAGTTGTTACCCTACCAAGAACTAGAGTTTATGAAGACATGTAGGTAAACGGGCACATTCCTGGAAGTCAATTCTTACGAAGCGGGATTAGGCGGCAAGGCTCTGGCACATCGTAGATGCTGCGCCGACTTCTTCTCGTCTGATTATTCCTAACGTACTGCGTGTTTCACTCTAGAGGAAATCTGCGACCATTAGAACCATCCATTGTAAACGGCCCCGAAACACTTTGGAATGCCTGCGTTCTCTCCGAAGAAGAACGATGTCTGACCTCCGGTTGGACCGATCCAGGCTGTATGTCTGAATCAACACCGGGAATGTGAAGAATGTTCCTGTGCTGTTGCCCTGTAATCCATGTTCTTCACATTGGATTTCAGCATGCTCTTCTCTCCGGGGATCTAGACGCCGGTTGAGCTGAAGCCGTTCTATCATGGATGCAGATCTGCTGACCATGAAAGTTGTTTTCCGTACCGGAGAAGGGTATGGAAACTCTCTTCCGAGAGCCAGGCGGTTTGATCTTACACTCTGTACAGATTGTTTAAGCATGGAAGAAAACTGTCTCGGCTCGGCGGTCATTGGCAATGAGGTTACTTGTAGCTAACCGGGAACAGTGCTCCTTTGTCGAGAAGCAATGAGATCACAGATCCTCGCGTGGATTATGATTAGGAACCGTGCTGGGAATTGTTTCTCTTGTGGCTTGCTCGCCACCTGTGTTGTCAGCAACGCCAATGCACCAATAGAAGGAAGTATGAGTAGGAATTCAAATGGAATTCCAGGGCCTTCTGCAGAAGACATTTCTGACTAGGCGCTAACACATGGCTGGAGCCTTCAAGATGGGTTCGAAAGTGGGCTGAATCCTAGACAGAGGTCCTTTTGGCCAGTAATGCTTGAGGATGCGCCTTGGAATTCACACACTCTATTCCACAGGCTTCACTTTCGAAATGCAGCTCCACTTGCATTCTTTCCGAATGTTGGAGGTATTTGCCTTGAACTGCTGAAGGAGAAGATGAAGACGCGACCAGAAAGTTCTCCTCAGGTCTGAGAGCTCTGTCCTAGCAGAAAGTGCAACTTGTGAAGACATTGGGGTAAACTGGCCATTGCCTGGCGCTTAATTCGTACCAAGCGGGATTAGGCACAGAGGCTCTGGATGAGATGGGATGTGCTGAAGGGACGTCATCACATCGTGTTCTTTATGAAAAAAACCCTGTTCTGATGTCCAGGAATTCTCTATCCATCGGAGACACTCAGTTTCAAATGGAAATGAAAGCCTTCGCAATGTCTGCGATCTCTACGAGAAATGACTACTTGCTTGGCCGGTACTATGGAGAAGGCCTGTAAGCCTGAATCTGCACTCGGAATGCGAGGCAGAAAGGGACGGTGCTTCTCCATTGTCATTCCTGTCACGCTTATTGATGTTGAGCATGGGATTTGCCACAGGGTTGTAGACCTCAGTAGAAATGAAAGCCCCTCCACAAGGAATGGATCTCTCTTGATGAGATGACTTCTTTACAGTATCAGAGAGAAAAGATTTGGAAACACTCTTGATATAAAAGGTCTTTGAACTTACACACGCTACTCATTGCCTACGCAGATCCTCCATCAGTGGCAGCTTCCTTGTCCTCTGCAAAGCTGTTTCGGACACTGATGAGGAACGCTCTCCGTTTCTCGAGGAGCTTCGAGAGTACAGTTTCTTGAGAGGGGTCTGATTATGAACCGTGGTGGGAATTGTTTCTCTATTTGGCTTTGTAAACTGCATTATTAGCCGGTCTCTTTCAGGAATAGAAATCTCGACGTGATTAGCAACTCATGAAAACTTCAGGCTCTTCTCCTTCAGACGTCTCTCTGGATTCACGGAGACGCTTGGGAGCCAGCCGAAAGGTCGGTTCCAAAGTCCGCTGAACCATCAGGCTAGATCTGTCTGACCAAGAATACATGAGACTACACTTGGCTATGAAACACTGCAATGGCTCAGGCTTCTATCTGGGCAATATGCTCTGGTTGCATCCTTTATGAATGTTCTAGGTATTTGCCTAGAACTACTTAAGGGTGAAGATGAAGACGCGACGAGAAAGTTCTCCTCAGGTCCGAGAGCTGGGCCCTAGCAGAAAATGCAACTTGTGAAGACATTGGGGTAAACTGGCCATTGCCTGGCGCTTAATTCGTACCAAGCGGGATTAGGCACAGAGGCTCTGGATCAGATGGTATGTGCCGATGGGACGTCATCACATTGTGTTCTTTACGAGAGTACTGGGTTTTGATGTCCAGGAACTCTCTATCCGTGAGAGCCACTCAGTTTCCAATGGAAATGAAAGTCTTTGGTATGTCTGCGATCTCTACGAGAAAGGCAATACATGCTTTGCTGGTACTGTTGAGAAGGACCGTAAGCCTGAATCTGCACTCAGAATGCTAAGTAGTAGGGACTAGCTTCTACATCGTAATTCCTGTCCGGCGTATCGATTTGGAGCGTGGCATTTGCCACAGTGTTGTGGACCTCAGTAGAAATGAAAGTCGCTCCCCGATGATTGGGTCTGTCCTGGTGAGGTGACTTCTATTCAGTATCAGAGAAATGCTGTGGATACACCCTTGATATAAAAGCTCTTGGCACAGACACACTCTACTCATGGCCTACGCAGATTCTCGGTCAGTGGCAGCATCCTCGAGTACAGTTTCTTGAGAGGGGTCCGATTACGAGCCGCGGTGGGAATTGTTTCACTATTTGCCTTTAACCTGCATTATTACCCCATCTCTTTCCAGAACACAAACCTCAACGTGATTAGATACTCGTGAAAAATTCCGGATCTGTTCCTTCAGACGTATCTGTGGAAGCACTGACACGCTTTGGGATCCAGCCGTAGAGCTAGATACCAAAGTCTGCTGAAAAATCAGGCTCAATCCGTCTGACCAAGAACTCTTGTGACTACCCTTGGCAGTGAAACACTTCCATGGCACAGGCTTCTCTCTGGGCAATAGGCTCTGGTTGCAACCTTTCTGAATGTTCAAGGGATTTGACTTGAACTTCCTAGGGAAGAGGGCTGAGCGACGAATGCACATTTCCTCTCAGGTGGCGAGTTGTTACCCTACCAAGAACTAGAGTTTATGAAGACATGTAGGTAAACGGGCACATTCCTGGAAGTCAATTCTTCCGAAGCGGGATTAGGCGGCAAGGCTCTGGCACATCGTAGATGCTGCGCCGACTTCTTCTCGTCTGATTATTCCTAACGTACTGCGTGTTTCACTCTAGAGGAAATCTGCGACCATTAGAACCATCCATTGTAAACGGCCCCGAACCACTTTGGAATGCCTGCGTTCTCTCCGAAGAAGAACGATGTCTGACCTTCGGTTGGACCGATCCAGGCTGTATGTCTGAATCAAGACCGGGAATGTGAAGAATGTTCCGGTGCTGTTGCCCTGTAATCCATGTTCTTCACATTGGATTTCAGCACGCTCTTCTCTCCGGGGATCTAGACGCCGGTTGAGCTGAAGCCGTTCTATCATGGATGCAGATCTGTTGACCATGAAAGTTGTTTTCCGTACCGGAGAAGGGTATGGAAACTCTCTTCCGAGAGCCAGGCGGTTTGATCTTACACTCTGTACAGATTGTTTAAGCATGGAAGAAAACTGTCTCGGCTCGGCGGTCATTGGCAATGAGGTTACTTGTAGCTAACCGGGAACAGTGCTCCTTTGTCGAGAAGCAATGAGATCACAGATCCTCACGTGGATTATGATTAGGAACCGTGCTGGGAATTGTTTCTCTTGTGGCTTGCTTGCCACCTGTGTTGTCAGCAACGCCAATGCACCAATAGAAGGAAATATGAGTAGGAATTCAAATGGAATTCCAGGGCCTTCTGCAGAAGACATTTCTGACTAGGCGCTAACACATGGCTGGAGCCTTCAAGATGGGTTCGAAAGTGGGCTGAATCCTAGACAGAGGTCCTTTTGGCCAGTAATGCTTGAGGATGCGCCTTGGAATTCACACACTCTATTCCACAGGCTTCACTTTCGAAATGCAGCTCCACTTGCATTCTTTCCGAAGGTTGGAGGTATTTGCCTTGAACTGCTGAAGGAGAAGATGAAGACGCGACCAGAAAGTTCTCCTCAGGTCTGAGAGCTCTGTCCTAGCAGAAAGTGCAACTTGTGAAGACATTGGGGTAAACTGGCCATTGCCTGGCGCTTAATTCGTACCAAGCGGGATTAGGCACAGAGGCTCTGGATGAGATGGGACGTGCTGAAGGGACGTCATCACATCGTGTTCATTATGAAAAAAACCCTGTTCTGATGTCAGAATTCTCTATCAAAATGGAGAACATCAAGTTTCAAATGGAAATGAAAGCTAGCCAGATAATCTAGATCTCACAATACAATGCTTGCTTGGCGGTACTGTGAAGGCCTGTGGCCTGTATCTGCACTGAAGATAGAGGAGCATGAAAATGACGTGCTACTCCATTTGTCATTCTGTCACATCCTTATTGATTTGAGCATGGGATTTGCCACAGGGTTGTAGACCTCTTGAAGTAAATGAAAGCCCTCCACAAGGAATGGATCTCTTGATGAATGACTTCTTTACAGTATCAAGAGAGAAAAAATTTGACACTCTTGATATAAGATTCTTTTGAACTTACACACGCACTACTCTCATTGCCTGCGCAGATCTCCATCGTGGCAGCTTCTGTCTCTGCAAGCTGTTTGATTTTGTTAGAGAGGCAGCTCTCCCGTTTCTCAGAGGAGCGCCCCAGAGAGTACAGTTTCTTGAGAGGGGTCTGATTATGAACCGTGGTGGGAATTGTTTCTCTATTTGCCTTTTTAAACTGCATTATTAGCACGTCACTTTCAGGAATACAAATCCTAACGTGATAAGCAACTCATGAAAACTTCAGGCTCTTCTCCGTCAGACGTCTCTCTGGATTCACGGAGACTCTTGGGAGCCAGCCGTAAAGGTAGGTTCCAAAGTCTGCTGAATCATCAGGCTAGATCTGTCTGACCAAGAATACATGAGACTACACTTGGCTATGAAACACTGCAATGGCTCAGGTTTCTATCTGGGCCATATGCTCTGGTTGCATCCTTTATGAATGTTCTAGGTATTTGCCTAGAACTACTTAAGGGTGAAGATGAAGACGCGACAAGAAAGTTCTCCTCAGGTCCGATAGCTGTGCCCTAGCAGAAAATGCAACTTGTGAAGACATTGGGGCAAACTGGCCGTTGCCTGGTGCTTAATTCGTACCAAGAGGGATTAGGCACAGAGGCTCTGGATCAGATGGTATGTGCCGAAGGGACGTCATCACATTGTGTTCTTTACGAGAGTACTGGGTTTGATGTCCAGAACTCTCCTCTATCGTGAAACCACTCAGTTTCAATGAAATAACGGTCTTTGAATGTCTCCGTCTCTAGAGAAAGAGCCATGCTTGCTTTACAGGTACTGTTGAAAGGACATTAGCTTGAATCTGCACTCCAGATACTTTAAGTAGTAAGGACTAGCTTCTACATCGTAATTTACATAAAACTCTTTCGATTTGGGCGTGGCATTTTGCCACACGTGTTGTGGACCTCAGTAGACATAGTCCCTCCCCGATGATTGGGTCTGTCTTGGTGGTGAGCTTCTTTTCAGTATCAGAAAAGCTGTGGATACACCCATGATATAAAGCTCTTGGCACAACACACTCTACTCATAGCCTACGCAGATTCTCTCGATTAGTGGCAGCATCCCTGAGTACAGTTTCTTGAGAGGGGGGTCCGATTAGAAGAGGCAGGTGGTGTTTCTCTATTTGCCTTTAACACTGCATTATTACCCCATCTCTTTTAGAGCAAACCTCAACGTGATTAGATACCTTTTCGTGAAAAATTGGATCCTGTAATGAGCTGTATCTGTTAGGCTTTTGACAACAAGCTTTTAAGGGATCCAACTTAAGGCAGAGCTAGATTCCAAAGTCTGCTGAAAAATCAGGCTCAATCCGTCTGACCAAGAACTCTTGTGACTACCCTTGGCAGTGAACCACTTCCATGGCACAGGCTTCTCTCTGGGCAATAGGCTCTGGTTGCAGCCTTTCTGAATGTTCAAGGGATTTGACTTGAACTTCCTAGGGAAGAGGGCTGAGCGACGAATCCACATTTCCTCTCAGGTGGCGAGTTGTTACCCTACCAAGAACTAGAGTTTATGAAGACATGTAGGTAAACGGGCACATTCCTGGCAGTCAATTCTTCCGAAGAGGGATTAGGCGGCAAGGCTCTGGCACATCGTAGATGCTGCGCCGACTTCTTCTCGTCTGATTATTCCTAACGTACTGCGTGTTTCACTCTAGAGGAAATCTGCGACCATTAGAACCATCCATTGTAAACGGCCCCGAAACACTTTGGAATGCCTGCGTTCTCTCCGAAGAAGAACGATGTCTGACCTTCGGTTGGACCGATCCAGGCTGTATGTCTCAATCAACACCGGGAATGTGAAGAATGTTCCTGTGCTGTTGCCCTGTAATCCATGTTCTTCACATTGGATTTCAGCACGCTCTTCTCTCCGGGGATCTAGACGCCGGTTGAGCCGAAGCCGTTCTATCATGGATGCAGATCTGTTGACCATGAAAGTTGTTTTCGGTACCAGAGAAGGGTATGGAAACTCTCTTCCGAGAGCCAGGCGGTTTGATCTTACACTCTGTACAGATTGTTTAAGCATGGAAGAAAACCGTCTCGGCTCGGTGGTCATTGGCAATGAGGTTACTTGTAGCTAACCGGGAACAGTGCTCCTTTGTCGAGAAGCAATGAGATCACAGATCCTCGCGTGGATTATGATTAGGAACCGTGCTGGGAATTGTTTCTCTTGTGGCTTGCTTGCCACCTGTGTTGTCAGCAACGCCAGTGCACCAATAGAAGGAAGTATGAGTAGGAATTCAAATGGAATTCCAGGGCCTTCTGCAGAAGACATTTCTGACTAGGCGCTAACACATGGCTGGAGCCTTCAAGATGGGTTCGAAAGTGGGCTGAATCCCAGACAGAGGTCCTTTTGGCCAGTAATGCTTGAGGATGCGCCTTGGAATTCACACACTCTATTCCACAGGCTTCACTTTCGAAATGCAGCTCCACTTGCATTCTTTCCGAATGTTGGAGGTACTTGCCTTGAACTGCTGAGGGAGAAGATGAAGACGCGACTAGAAAGTTCTCCTCAGGTCTGAGAGCTCTGTCCTAGCAGAAAGTGCAACTTGTGAAGACATTGGGGTAAACTGGCCATTGCCTGGCGCTTAATTCGTACCCAGCGGGATTAGGCACAGAGGCTCTGGATGAGATGGGACGTGCTGAAGGGACGTCATCACATCGTGTTCTTTATGTAAAAAACCCTGTTCTGATGTCCAGGAATTCTCTATCCATCGGAGACACTCAGTTTCAAATGGAAATGAAAGCCTTCGGAATGTCTGCGATCTCTACGAGAAATGCAATACTTGCTTGGCCGGTACTATGGAGAAGGCCTGTAAGCCTGAATCTGCACTCGGAATGCGAGGCCGAAAGGGACGGTGCTTCTCCATTGTCATTCCTGTCACGCTTATTGATTTTCAGCATGGGATTTGCCACAGGGTTGTAGACGTCAGTAGAAATGAAAGCCCTCCACAAGGAATGGATCTCTCTTGATGAGATGACTTCTTTACAGTATCAGAGAGAAAAGATTTGGAAACACTCTTGATATAAAAGGTCTTTGAACTTACACACGCTACTCATTGCCTACGCAGATCCTCCATCAGTGGCAGCTTCCTTGTCCTCTGCAAAGCTGTTTCGACACTGATGAGGAACGCTCTCCGTTTCTCGAGGAGCTTCGAGAGTACAGTTTCTTGAGAGGGGTCTGATTATGAACCGTGGTGGGAATTGTTTCTCTATTTGGCTTTGTTAACTGCATTATTAGCCCGTCTCTTTCAGGAATAGAAATCTCGACGTGATTAGCAACTCATGAAAACTTCAGGCTCTTCTCCTTCAGACGTCTCTCTGGATTCACGGAGACGCTTTGGAGCCAGCCGGAAAGGTCGGTTCCAAAGTCCGCTGAACCATCAGGCTAGATCTGTCTGACCAAGAATACATGAGACTACACTTGGCTATGAAACACTGCAATGGCTCAGGCTTCTATCTGGGCAATATGCTCTGGTTGCATCCTTTATGAATGTTCTAGGTATTTGCCTAGAACTACTTAAGGCTGAAGATGAAGACGCGACGAGAAAGTTCTCCTCAGGTCCGAGAGCTGGGCCCTAGCAGAAAATGCAACTTGTGAAGACATTGGGGTAAACTGGCCATTGCCTGGCGCTTAATTCGTACCAAGCGGGATTAGGCACAGAGGCTCTGGATCAGATGGTATGTGCCGAAGGGACGTCATCACATTGTGTTCTTTACGAGAGTACTGGGTTTTGATGTCCAGGAACTCTCTATCCGTGAGAGCCACTCAGTTTCCAATGGAAATGACAGTCTTTGGAATGTCTGCGATCTCTACGAGAAAGGCAATACTTGCTTTGCTGGTACTGTTGAGAAGGACCGTAAGCCTGAATCTGCACTCAGAATGCTAAGTAGTAGGGACTAGCTTCTACATCGTAATTCCTGTCCGGCGTATCGATTTGGAGCGTGGCATTTGCCACAGTGTTGGGGACCTCAGTAGACATGAAAGTCCCTCCCCGATGATTGGGTCTGTCTTGGTGAGGTGACTTCTTTTCAGTATCAGAGAAAAGCTGTGGATACACCCTTGATATAAAAGCTCTTGGCACAGACACTCTCTACTCATGGCCTACGCAGATTCTCGGTCAGTGGCAGCATCCTCGAGTACAGTTTCTTGAGAGGGGTCCGATTACGAGCCGCGGTGGGAATTGTTTCTCTATTTGCCTTTAACCTGCATTATTACCCCATCTCTTTCCAGAACACAAACCTCAATGTGATTAGATACTCGTGAAAAATTGCGGATCTGCTCCTTCAGACGTATCTGTGGAAGCACTGACACGCTTTGGGATCCAGCCATAGAGCTAGATTCCAAAGTCTGCTGAAAAATCAGGCTCAATCCGTCTGACCAAGAACTCTTGTGACTACCCTTGGCAGTGAAACACTTCCATGGCACAGGCTTCTCTCTGGGCAATAGGCTCTGGTTGCAGCCTTTCTGAATGTTCAAGGGATTTGACTTGAACTTCCTAGGGAAGAGGGCTGAGCGACGAATCCACATTTCCTCTCAGGTGGCGAGTTGTTACCCTACCAAGAACTAGAGTTTATGAAGACATGTAGGTAAACGGGCACATTCCTGGAAGTCAATTCTTCCGAAGCGGGATTAGGCGGCAAGGCTCTGGCACATCGTAGATGCTGCGCCGACTTCTTTTCGTCTGATTATTCCTAACGTACTGCGTGTTTCACTCTAGAGGAAATCTGCGACCATTAGAACCATCCATTGTAAACGGCCCCGAAACACTTTGGAATGCCTGCGTTCTCTCCGAAGAAGAACGATGTCTGACCTCCGGTTGGACCGATCCAGGCTGTATGTCTGAATCAACACCGGGAATGTGAAGAATGTTCCTGTGCTGTTGCCCTGTAATCCATGTTCTTCACATTGGATTTCAGCATGCTCTTCTCTCCGGGGATCTAGACGCCGGTTGAGCTAAAGCCGTTCTATCATGGATGCAGATCTGTTGACCATGAAAGTTGTTTTCCGTACCAGAGAAGGGTATGGAAACTCTCTTCCGAGAGCCAGGCGGTTTGATCTTACACTCTGTACAGATTGTTTAAGCATGGAAGAAAACTGTCTCGGCTCGGCGGTCATTGGCAATGAGGTTACTTGTAGCCAACCGGGAACAGTGCTCCTTTGTCGAGAAGCAATGAGATCACAGATCCTCGCGTGGATTATGATTAGGAACCGTGCTGGGAATTGTTTCTCTTGTGGCTTGCTTGCCACCTGTGTTGTCAGCAACGCCAATACACCAATAGAAGGAAGTATGAGTAGGAATTCAAATGGAATTCCAGGGCCTTCTGCAGAAGACATTTCTGACTAGGCGCTAACACATGGCTGGAGCCTTCAAGATGGGTTCGAAAGTGGGCTGAATCCTAGACAGAGGTCCTTTTGGCAAGTAATGCTTGAGGATGCGCCTTGGAATTCACACACTCTATTCCACAGGCTTCACTTTCGAAATGCAGCTCCACTTGCATTCTTTCCGAATGTTGGAGGTAGTTGCCTTGAACTGCTGAAGGAGAAGATGAAGACGCGACCAGAAAGTTCTCCTCAGGTCTGAGAGCTCTGTCCTAGCAGAAAGTGCAACTTGTGAAGACATTGCGGTAAACTGGCCATTGCCTGGCGCTTAATTCGTACCAAGCGGGATTAGGCACAGAGGCTCTGGATGAGATGGGACGTGCTGAAGGGACGTCATCACATCGTGTTCTTTATGAAAAAAACCCTGTTCTGATGTCCAGGAAATCTCTATCCATCGGAGACACTCAGTTTCAAATGGAAATGAAAGCCTTCGGAATGTCTGCGATCTCTACGAGAAATGCAATACTTGCTTGGCCGGTACTATGGATAACGCCTGTAAGCCTGAATCTGCACTCGGAATGCGAGGCAGAAAGGGACGGTGCTTCTCCATTGTCATTCCTGTCACGCTTATTGATTTTGAGCATGGGATTTGCCACAGGGTTGTAGACGTCAGTAGAAATGAAAGCCAGTCCACAAGGAATGGATCTCTCATGATGAGATGACTTCTTTACAGTATCAGAGAGAAAAGATTTGGAAACACTCTTGATATAAAAGGTCTTTGAACTTACACACGCTACTCATTGCCTACGCAGATCCTCCATCAGTGGCAGCTTCCTTGTCCTCTGCAAAGCTGTTTCGACACTGATGAGGAACGCTCTCCGTTTCTCGAGGAGCTTCGAGAGTACAGTTTCTTGAGAGGGGTCTGATTATGAACCGTGGTGGGAATTGTTTCTCTATTTGGCTTTGTAAACTGCATTATTAGCCCGTCTCTTTCAGGAATACAAATCTCGACGTGATTGGCAACTCATGAAAACTTCAGGCTCTTCTCCTTCAGACGTCTCTCTGGATTCACGGAGACGCTTGGGAGCCAGCCGGAAAGGTAGGTTCCAAAGTCCGCTGAATCATCAGGCTAGATCTGTCTGACCAAGAATACATGAGACTACACTTGGCTATGAAACACTGCAATGGCTCAGGCTTCTATCTGGGCAATATGCTCTGGTTGCATCATTTATGAATGTTCTAGGTATTCGCCTAGAACTACTTAAGGGTGAAGATGAAGACGCGACGAGAAAGTTCTCCTCAGGTCCGAGAGCTGGGCCCTAGCAGAAAATGCAACTTGTGAAGACATTGGGGTAAACTGGCCATTGCCTGGCGCTTAATTCGTACCAAGTGGGATTAGGCACAGAGGCTATGGATCATAAGGTATGTGCCGAAGGGACGTCATCACATTGTGTTCCTTACGAGAGTACTGGGTTTTGATGTCCAGGAACTCTCTATCCGTGAGAGCCACTCAGTTTCCAATGGAAGTGAAAGTCTTTGGAATGTCTGCGATCTCTACGAGAAAGGCAATACTTGCTTTGCTGGTACTGTTGAGAAGGACCGTAAGCCTGAATCTGCACTCAGAATGCTAAGTAGTAGGGACTAGCTTCTACATCGTAATTCCTGTCCGGCGTATGGATTTGGAGTGTGGCATTTGCCACAGTGTTGTGGACCTCAGTAGACATGAAAGTCCCTCCCCGATGATTGGGTCTGTCTTGGTGAGGTGACTTCTTTTCAGTATCAGAGAAAAGCTGTGGATACACCCTTGATATAAAAGCTCTTGGCACAGACACACTCTACTCATGGCCTACGCAGATTCTCGGTCAGTGGCAGCATCCTCGAGTACAGTTTCTTGAGAGGGGTCCGATTCCGAGCCGCGGTGGGAATTGTTTCTCTATTTGCCTTTAACCTGCATTATTACCCCATCTCTTTCCAGAACACAAACCTCAACGTGATTAGATACTCGTGAAAAATTGTGGATCTGCTCCTTCAGACGTATCTGTGGAAGCACTGACACGCTTTGGGATCCAGCCGTAGAGCTAGATTCCAAAGTCTGCTGAAAAATCAGGCTCAATCCGTCTGACCAAGAACTCTTGTGACTACCCTTGGCAGTGAAACACTTCCATGGCACAGGCTTCTCTCTGGGCAATAGGCTCTGGTTGCAGCCTTTCTGAATGTTCAAGGGAGTTGACTTGAACTTCCTAGGGAAGAGGGCTGAGCGACGAATCCACATTTCCTCTCAGGTGGCGAGTTGTTACCCTACCAAGAACTAGAGTTTATGAAGACATGTAGGTAAACGGGCACATTCCTGGAAGTCAATTCTTCAGAAGCGGGATTAGGCGGCAAGGCTCTGGCACATCGTAGATGCTGCGCCGACTTCTTCTCGTCTGATTATTCCTAACGTACTGCGTGTTTCACTCTAGAGGAAATCTGCGACCATTAGAACCATCCATTGTAAACGGCCCTGAAACACTTTGGAATGCCTCGTTCTCTCCGAAGAAGAACGATGTCTGACCTCCGGTTGGACCGATCCAGGCTGTATGTCTGAATCAACACCGGGAATGTGAAGAATGTTCCTGTGCTGTTGCCCTGTAATCCATGTTCTTCACATTGGATTTCAGCATGCTCTTCTCTCCGGGGATCTAGACGCCGGTTGAGCTGAAGCCGTTCTATCATGGATGAAGATCTGTTGACCATGAAAGTTGTTTTCCGTACCAGAGAAGGGTATGGAAACTCTCTTCCGAGAGCCAGGCGGTTTGATCTTACACTCTGTACAGATTGTTTAAGCATGGAAGAAAACGGTCTCGGCTCGGCGGTCATTGGCAATGAGGTTACTTGTAGCCAACCGGGAACAGTGCTCCTTTGTCGAGAAGCAATGAGATCACAGATCCTCGCGTGGATTATGATTAGGAACCGTGCTGGGAATTGTTTCTCTTGTGGCTTGCTTGCCACCTGTGTTGTCAGCAACGCCAATGCACCAATAGAAGGAAGTATGAGTAGGAATTCAAATGGAATTCAAGGGCCTTCTGCAGAAGACATTTCTGACTAGGCGCTAACACATGGCTGGAGCCTTCAAGATGGGTTCGAAAGTGGGCTGAATCCTAGACAGAGGTCCTTTTGCCCAGTAATGCTTGAGGATGCGCCTTGGAATTCACACACTCTATTCCACAGGCTTCACTTTCGAAATGCAGCTCCACTTGCATTCTTTCCGAAGGTTGGAGGTATTTGCCTTGAACTGCTGAAGGAGAAGATGAAGCCGCGACCAGAAAGTTCTCCTCAGGTCTGAGAGCTCTGTCCTAGCAGAAAGTGCAACTTGTGAAGACATTGGGGTAAACTGGCCATTGCCTGGGGCTTAATTCGTACCAAGCGGGATTAGGCACAGAGGCTCTGGATGAGATGGGACGTGCTGAAGGGACGTCATCACATCGTGTTCTTTATGAAAAAAAACCCTGTTCTGATGTCCAGGAATTCTCTATCCATCGGAGACACTCAGTTTCAAATGGAAATGAAAGCCTTCGGAATGTCTGCGATCTCTACGAGAAATGCAATACTTGCTTGGCCGGTACTGTGGAGAAGGCCTGTAAGCCTGTATCTGCACTCGGAATGCGAAGCAGAAAATGACGGTGCTTCTCCATTGTCATTCCTGTCACGCTTATTGATTTTGAGCATGGGATTTGCCACAGGGTTGTAGACCTCAGTAGAAATGAAAGCCCCTCCACAAGGAATGGATCTCTCTTGATGAGATGACTTCTTTACAGTATCAGAGAGAAAGGATTTGGAAACACTCTTGATATAAAAGGTCTTTGAACTTACACACGCTACTCATTGCCTACGCAGATCCTCCATCAGTGGCAGCTTCCTTGTCCTCTGCAAAGCTGTTTCGGACACTGATGAGGAACACTCTCCGTTTCTCGAGGAGCTTCGAGAGTACAGTTTCTTGAGAGGGGTCTGATTATGAACCGTGGTGGGAATTGTTTCTCTATTTGGCTTTGTAAACTGCATTAATAGCCCGTCTCCTTCAGGAATAGAAATCTCGACGTGATTAGCAACTCATGAAAACTTCAGGCTCTTCTCCTTCAGACGTCTCTCTGGATTCACGGAGACGCTTGGGAGCCAGCCAGAAAGGTAGGTTCCATAGTCACTGAACCATCAGGCTAGATCTGTCTGACCAAGAATACATGAGACTACACTTGGCTATGAAACACTGCAATGGCTCAGGCTTCTATCTGGGCAATATGCTCTGGTTGCATCCTTTATGAATGTTCTAGGTATTTGCCTAGAACTACTTAAGGGTGAAGATGAAGACGTGACGAGAAAGTTCTCCTCAGGTCCGAGAGCTGGGCCCTAGCAGAAAATGCAACTTGTGAA
>NW_024340749.1:0-454 GCF_902729225.1 Pteropus medius
AAAATGTTTTTTTTTTTTTATTATGGAAATTTTCAAACACATGCAAAATTAGAGAGAATAGGAAAGGAGCTCATGAATCACCACATAACTTCAGCCGTTTTCATCATTTGGCTAATTTTGTTTCATTTTTTGCCCTGCTACTTACTTCCCATACCTTCCTTTGTAGCTACAGTATTCTAAAACGAATCTCAGAGGAGAAATTCTCTAAATGTTTCAGTAGATATCTCTAAAAAATAAGGACTTAAAAAAATCCCAACATAATCACAGTACCATTCATACCCAACAAAATTAGTAGTAATTCCTTAATATCATCTAATATCTAGTCCATGTTTAAATTTTCCTGATTGTCTAAAAAATTCATTGGTTTGTTCAAATCAGAATCTAATCAAGGCCCACACATTGCTTTTGATTGTTAGTTCTCATAAAACTCTTCAATTATCATAGTTCTTCCTTT
>NW_024340750.1:0-7825 GCF_902729225.1 Pteropus medius
ACCCTAACCCTAACCCTAACTCTAAATTTAACCCAACCCTATACCTAATCATAACCTAACCCCCAACACTAATCCTAACCCTAATCCAAACACTTGCTCTAAACTTCACCCTCACCGTAACACTAACCCTAACCTAACCATAAGCCTAACCCTAACCCTAACGTAACCCTAACCCTAATGCTAACTCTACCCATATCCCTAAGCTAACCTTACTACTAAACCTAACCCTAAACCTCACCCAATCCCTACATTTAATCCAGCTCTAAAACTAACCGTAACATACCCTCAACACTAATCGTAACCCTTACTCTATCACACACTCAAGGTAACACTACCCAACCTAACCATAACCTTCACCTAATCCTAACCCTAACCTAACCCGTAATCAAACGCTAACTCTAATCTAACCCTAAGTGTAACCCTAACGCTACCTGTAACCCTCATCTAACCTTACCTAATCCTAACCCTAACCCTAATCCTACACCTAACCATAAACCTAACATTAACCCTAAACCTAACCTTAACATTATCTTTAACCCTAAACCTAACCCTAAACATAAAGCTAACCCTAATCCTACTCTGACCTTAATTCTAGCTCTATTCCTAACACTACACCTAACCCTAAGCCCTTATACAATACTTAACCCTAACCGTAACTTAACCTGAAAGCTAACCCTATCCGTAACCCTAAGGCACACCTAACCTTACCCTAACCCCAACCTAAATCTAAACCTAACCCTAAACTTAACCATAAACCTAACCCCTAACCCTAATCCTAACTTTAACAGTAACCCTAAAAGTAACCCAACCCTATGCCTAACCGTAACATAACCCCCAACACTAACCCTAAAACAAAACCGAACCCTATTCCTAACCCTAAACCCTTACACTAACCAAACCCTATCCCTTGACCTAAACCTAATCTTAACCCTAACTTTAACCCTAGCACTAACCCTAACCCCTTACCTTAACTATAAACCTAATCCCAATTCTAACCCTAAAGCTAACCTTAATCCTAACCCAAACCCCTTACCCCAACTCTAACCCTAACCCTAAATCTAACCCTAGGCCTACTCCCTAAACCTAATCCTAATATTTACCTAACCCTAGCCCTAAAACTAACCCAAATCTAACCCGAACCCTAACCCTATCCCTAAACTCTAACCCTAACCTTAACACTAATCTTAACCATAACCCTAACCCTATCATAACCCTCAAGTTAACCTTGAACCTATCCCTAACCCTAACCCTAACCATAACCCATAACCTTAATCTAACCCTAACTGAGACTGTAATCCTAACCATAAACCTGAACCTACCATAAAACCAATCTAACCCTAACCCTAAACCGAACCCTAACCCTAACCCTAAACCTAAACCTAAAGCTAACCATAACACTAACTGTAATCCTTATTCTAACCCTAACCATAACACTAAACCTAAAACTAAGCCATTAAACTGACCCTCATCCTAACCTTAACCATACTCAAAAGCTAATCATAACTCTAACCCTAACCCTAACTCTAACACTAACCTAACCCTACCCTAAAACCAAACTAACCCTAACTCTAAACTTAACCCTAACCATAACCTAATCCTAATCCTAACCCTAGCCCTATCATTAACCTTAACCCTAACCCTAACTCTAACCCCAAATTAACATGAACCCTAACCATAATCCTAACCCTAACAATAATTCTAACTCTAACCGTAATCTTAACCCAATCCTAACACCTAACCATAACCCTAAACCAAACCCTAACTTAAACCCAAATCTAACCCTCACCCTAACCATAACCCTACACAAACCCTAACCATTACCCTGACATTAAAGCTAACCCTAACCTTAACACTAATACTAAGCTAACCCTAAACCTAACCTTAACCCTATACCTAACCCCTAACCCTAACCTGACTATAACCTAACCCTAAACCTAACCCTAACCCTAAATCCTAATCCTAATTTAACTCTAACTTATAGAGTTAACCTAAACCTAACCCTGACCCTAATGCTTACACTAACCATAACCCTAATATGAACCCTGAAGCAAACTTGGTATCTTCTAACAACTACAACGTGTGAAATTAATACTGTCAATATGGCAGTTTTCACTGTGGAAATTCATATGAACTGGTTTCGGGCAGCCGTTTTTTGGAAGAGCACGTATATGCTGAAAAGACATTGCTGGACTGCAGCGATAAAAAAATGTGCTATTCTGTTTCAATACTTCAGTTCACGTGTTGCCATTAAGAAGACATAGAAAGACTACAAACTTTAGAGAAAGTGTGCACCACATACAAAGGGAAATCTTTTTTAATGCCTGACTTCTTTAGTCCAGAAAAGCAGTCAACGATTTAGTGCTTATTTTTGTGTATGCTGTGACGTAAGTCGGTACTTTAACAGTTTGCAGAAAAAAATGGCAGTTTTCGCCTGTAATTCAGGTTATACATATTTGATTTGAGCAAGTTCTTCCCCGTTGTTTTTGACATGAAGGATGCTCAATCCCAGGCTGATATAACTGTAGATCTTTTATGATGTGTCCTGCTAGTGATACCAAAGAGATCATGGGAAACAGTCTTGACATCCATGCTCTTGAGCTTGCCATTTCCCTAGAATGCATGAGCAAGTAGAAATACAGGGGCAGCTTGTTTTAGTTTGTCGTAGAGGCACAATAACAGCTTTTCTATATCGTCTTTCTTTGCAAAGGGAACCAGAGAACCACTGTGTGTGGCGGATAGTGTCGATGGGTAATTCGAACAGAAATCCTTCTGTTGAGGATGTACTTGTAATTTGTATCCTCAGAAGCGCCATTCCATAAACGAACAGTAAATGTTTTCTAATGCCTATAAAGAAACCATCTCCCAAAGATGTTTCAGAGGGACACTGACCAACTGATGGAGCATTTAGGCTGGGATCCAAATATGCTTAATTCAGAAGTTACATCACTCTGATGAATAATGTTGGAGGCAAAGCCTTTGAAAAGAGCGCCTTCCACTCTGGAAGTTTTCATTTAGAAATGATGTTCCATTCTCATTCTTTATGCTAAGAGATATACAGATATTTTGAATGGGCTGTAGTACTGTTCTAAGAAGCAACTTGATAACTAGTGTCTGAAGCAAACTTGGAATCTTCCAAAAACTACAACGTGTGAAATTAATACTGGAAATCTGGCAGTTTTCACTGTGGAAATTTGTATGAAGTGAGTTCAGGCAGCCCTTTTTGGGAAGAGAGCATATATGCTGAAAAGACGTTATTAACTACAGGAATTAACTATATGGTAAGGTGTTTCAATACTTCGGTTCACATGTCACCATTAAGAAGAAATAGAAATATTACAAACTAGAAAAAGTGTGCACCACATGCAAAGGAAACCCCTTTTTAAATGCCTGACTTCTGTAGTCCAGAAGGGAGGTTAACGATTTGGTGCGAGTATTGGTGTATGCTCTGAAGTAAGTCGGCACACTAACAATGTACAGAACAAAATTGCAGTATTCGCCTGTAATTCAGATTATACATTTTTCGATTGAGCAACTTCTTATCCGTTGTTTTTGACATGGGGGTTGCTCAATCCCAGGCTGACATAACTGTAGATCTTTTATGACATGTCCTGCTTTTGGTACCAAAGAGCTCGTGGAAAGAGTATTGACATCCATGCTCTTGAGCTTGTCATCTGTCTAGAATTCATGAGCAGTTAGGAATACAGTGGCAGTTTGTTTGTAGTTTGTCGAAGAGGCGCAGTTACAGCTTTCCTATACTGCTGCTATACTGGGATTGAGCATCACACATGTCAAAAACAATGGGGTAAGAACTAGCTCAAATGAAATATGTATAACCTGAATTACAGGTGAAAAATGCAAATTTTTCTGTACATTGTTAGAGTGCCGAGTTACTTCACAGAAGACACCAATACTAGCACCAAATCCTTGACTGCACTTCTGGACTACAGCACTCAGGCATTCAAAAAAGGGTTTCCTTTGTATCTGCTGCACATTTTCTCTAAAGTTTGTAGTATTTTTATCTCTTCTTAATGGCAACACGTGAACCAAGGTATTGACCCACAATAGCACAGTATGAATCGCTGCAGACTATGTCTTTTCAGCATATACGTGCTCTTCAAAAAAACGGCTGTCTGAACCCGCTTCATACAAATTTCCACAGTGAAAACTGCCAGGTTGCCAGTATTAATTTCACACAATGTAGTTGTGGGAAGATAGCACGCTTGCTTTAGATACTACAGTTATCAAGTCACATCTTGGGACAATACTGCAGCCCATGCAAAATATCTCTATATCACTTAGCATAAATGATGAGTACGGAGCATCTTTTCTAAGCAGAAGCTTACAGAGTGGAAGCGGCTTTTTTCAAGCCTTTGCCTTCAACATTATTCGTCAGAATGATGTAACTTCTGAATTAAGCGTATTTGGATCTCAGCCTAAATGCTCCATCAGTTGGTCAGTGTCCCTCTGAAATGTCGTTGGGAGACAGTTTCAATATCCATAAGCATTACAAAACATTTACTGTTCATTTATGGAAAGGCACCTTTGAGGACATAGATTACAAGCACATGCTCAAAAGAAGGTTTTCTCTTCAAATTACTCTTCGATACTACACGGCACACACAGTGGCTTTCTGTTTTCCATGGCAAAGAAAGACAGTATGGGAAAGCTGCTGGTGTGCTGCTACTACATAATATAAACAAGCGGCCACTCTAATATTGTATGTTCATGAATTCTGGCAGATGGCAAGCTCAAGACCATGGATGTCAAGACTATTTTTCACCAGCTCTTTGGTACCAAAAACAGGGCACGACAAAACAGATCTACAGTTATGTCAGACTGGGATTGAACATCACTGAGTTCAAAACCAACAGGGTAAGAACTTGCTCAAATCCAAAACATATGACGTGAATTACAGGCAATAACTGCAATTTCTTTCTGTGTATTGTTAGAGTGGCAAATTACTTCACAGCATACACCAATACTAGCGCCAGATCGTTGACTGCACTTCTGGATTACAGAAGTCAGGCCTTCAAAAACGAGTTTCTTTAGATGTGCTGCACACTTTCTCTAAACTTTATAGCATTTCTATCTCTTCTTAATGGCAACATGAAAACCGAAGTATTGAAACACCATAGCAGATTGTTAATCGCTGCAGTCTAATAGTGTCTTTTCAAAGTATAAGCTCTCTTAAAATAAAAAGAAAAACTGCCTGAACCCGCTTCATACGAATTTCCACAATAAAAACTGCCAACTTTCCAGTATTTTCACACATCGTACTTGTTAGAATTATCCAAGTTTGCTTCAGAAACTACTGTTATCAAATTGCTTCATAGGAAATACTGTGACCCACTCAAAATATCTGTATATCAAGTAACATAAAGGATGAGTGCAGAACACTATTTCTAAGCAGAAGCTTACAGAGTGCAAGTGGCTCTTTTAAAGCCTTTGCCTCCAACATTATTTGTCAGAGTGATCTAACTTCAGAATTAAGCATATTTGGATCTCAGCCTAAACACTCCATCAGTTGGTCAGTGTCCCTTTGAAACATCATTGGGAGACCGTTTCAATTTCCATAAGCTTTACAAAACATTTACTGTTCTTTTATGGAACAGCACTTCTGAGGACACAGATTACAAGTACATCCTCACCATAAGGATTTCTCTTCATATGACCCTTCACATGACCTGCCACACACAATGGCTCTCTGTTTTCCTTGGCAAAGAAAGACAGTATAAAAAAGCTGTTAGTGTACCATTATAGAAAATAAAAACAGACAGCCATTGTATTATACATTCTAGGCAGATGGCAAGCTCTAAAGCATGAAGGTCAAAAGTGTTTCCACCCAACTTTTTGGTACTGAAAACTGGAACCGTCATAACAGATCGACAGTTGTGTCTGGGATTGAGCATCCTTCATATCAAAAACAACGGGAATAACAACTTGATCAAATCAATAATGTACGATCCGAATTACAGGCAAGAACTGCAATTCCTTTCTGTACATTGTTAGAGTGCTGACTTACTTCACAGCACACACCAATAATGGCACCAAATCGATGAATGCACTTCTGGATTAAAGAAGTCAGGCATTCAAAAATGAGTTTCCTTTGCATGTGTTGCATACCTTCGCTAAAGTTTACGGTATATATATATCTCTTCTTAAGGGCAACATGTGAACTGAAGTATTGAAACACCTTTCCAAATAGTTAATCCTTGCAGTCTAATTATGTCTTTTCAGCATATATGGTCTCTTTCAAAAATGGCTGCCTGAATCTGCTTAATACGAATTTCCACAATGAAAAGTGCCAGGTTTCCAGTATCCATATCACACCTTGTAGTTGTTGGAGATTCCAAGTTAGGTTCCGAAACTACAGTTATCCACACTTCTTGGAACAATAATGCAGCCCATTCCAAATACCTGTATATAGCTTAGTATAAAGGATGATTATGGACCACGGTTTCAAAACAGAAATTTACATTGCAGAAGCTAATTTTTTCAAAGCCCTTGCCTTCAACATTATTTGCCAGAGTGAACTGATGCCTGATTTAAGCATATTTGGAACCCAGCCTCAAGCTCCTTCAGTTGGTCAATATCACTCTGAAACATCTGTGGGAGATGGTTTCAATTTCCATACTCATTAAAAACATTTTCTGTTTGTTTATGGAATGGCGCTTCTGACTACAAAGATTACAAGAACATCCTCCCAGAAGGATTACTCTTATATTACTCTTCACACAAAACGCCACACACAGTGGCTTATGTTTTCCATCACAAAGATAGTATAAAAAAGCTATTAGTGTAACGTTACTAGAAACTATGAGCATACTTCCAATGTATTACTATCTTTTTCACATTCTAGGCAGATGGCAAGCTCAAGAACATAGATGTCAAGACGGTTTCCCACTACCTCCTTGGTACCGAGAAAAGGACACGACAAAAACAAATCTACAGTTATGTCAGACCGGGATTGAGCATGACTCATGTCCAAAAGAACGGGGATAAGAACATGCTCAAATCATAAATATATGTCTCCAATTACAGGCAAGAACTGCAATTACTTTCTGTGATTTGTTAGAGTGCCAACTTACTTTACGGCATACAGCAATACTTGCACCAAATTATCGAGTGCACTTCCAGATTAAAGAAATCATGCATTCAAAAACGGGTTTCCTTTGCATGTGCTGTACACTTTTTCTCAATATATAGTATTTCTATCTCCTTAATGGCAACATGAGAACAGAAGAAGTGAAACACCATACTATACTGTTAATCGCTGCATTCTAATAATGTCTTTTCAGCATATACGGTCTCTTCCAAAAAACTGCTGCCTGAACCCGCTTCATACGAATTTTCAAAATGAAACAGCTATGTTTGCTCTTAATTTCACACTTTCTAGTTGTTGGAAAATTCCAAGTTTGCTTCAGAAACTACAGTTATCAAGTCACTTCATAGAACAATGCTGCAGCCCATTCAAAATATCTGTATGTCAGCTTAAAGGATGATTACGGAACACCGTTTCGAAACAGATGCTTACAGAATGGAAGCAACTCTTACAAAAGCTTTGCCTCCAACATTATGCATCAGAGTGCTCTAACTTGTGAATTAAGCATATCTGAATCGCAGCCTAAATGCTCCATCAGTTGGTCAGTATCCCTCTGAAACATCTTTGAGAGACAGTTTCAAATACCACATGAATTATAAAACATTTACTGTTCGTTTATGGAACGGCACTTCTGAGGACACAGATTACAAGCACATCCACACCAAAAGAGTTTTTTTCAAAATTACCCTTCAGCACTGCACACATACACACACACACACACAC
>NW_024340751.1:0-2256 GCF_902729225.1 Pteropus medius
GGGGCTCTGGTGCCCATAGGCTGGGGTGACGGCCGCAGCCCCAAGGCCACTGCCACCTGGAGGAGCTGTCCAGTACTGCCAGTTCCGCTGACTTTTCAGGAGGAAGTGGAAGTAGGAGTTTTATGGGAAATCTTGATTTTGAGTCCAGATGTAGATCTCTGGGAATGGGTGGGGTGGGTTGGGGGACAAACCTACCCGCAGGACTCCCTCCCCATCCCCGAAAGCCTACTCTGGCCTCTCCTATAGGAACAGGCCTTGCGGCCTGCGGTGTGGACCGACGCCTAGGAGCTGGGGAGGGACTGTGTCAGCCGTGCCCTGGGCAGGGCCAGGGCTGCCGGGTGCCTGGGAGGTGGCCACAGTGTGGTCAGGGGCGTCCCCGGACACTGTGCCTCAGGGTCCTCACAGCTGGTGGGGTGCTTGCCTCCAGGTAGAGCTTGAGATGGCTATCGACACCCTGAATCCCAACTACTGCCGTAGCAAAGGGGAGCAGATCGCGCTGAACGTGGACGGCGCCTGTGCCGATGAGACCAGCACGTACTCCTCGTGAGTCCCAGCCTCGCGTCCCCAGGGGGCTGCCCTCCAGGGCTCCTGAGGCACCAGGCCTGCCCTGCCCTGTGGGCTCCCATGGGCATCCCTCCTTTGCTCCATGGGGCCTGGCACAGGCCCTTCCCCATGGGAAACGTTTCCCCAGGTCCCTCGAGGGCTGTGGGGGCTCCCACCCCCTTGTACCCCAGGCTCTAGACTGGCCTTGGGTCTTCTCCCAGCACCCCCTGCAGCCCTGGGCCGGGCCGCTGGTTCAGAAGGTGTCGGGGGTGGAGGGACTGCGCGGCCAGGCCCAGTCGACGCTTCTTCTCACGTCCGTCCCGCACGCTCCCAGGAAGCTGATGGACAAACAGACGTTCTGCTCCTCCCAGACCACCAGCAACACGTCCCGCTACGCAGCTGCGCTCTACAGGCGAGGTACCCGCGGCTGGACACCCCCGCGTGGCTCCTGGCGGCCGGTGGGGATGGCAGCAGGACAGGGTGCGATGGGGAGGCCCTCCCAGTCTGGCGTGCAGCCTCTCCCCCGAATGCCAGACGCCCGTGAGGCCAGGCCTGTGGGGATGGCAGACGGTCAGCGGGCTGGAATTGGCCATCTTGAGGGACTTCGAGCTAGCCATGCCCGACCGGCAGGGATGGGCTCAAGGTCATTGTCCTCCCGGGACACAGCCCAGCTTTCGAGGTCCGCGACAGAATTTTGAGTTACGCGCACGACCCAGCAATCCCTTGCCTCGATGGCATGGACCCAAGGCCGACGAAAACTATGCCCGCACAAGCGAGGTCCCAGCGGCCCTCGTGCCAGGGAGAAAGGGGACCTTCCTGGTGTGCGTTAGCTGACGCCAGGTCGCAGGTTGTGGTGCAGCGTGCAGGGGAGTGTTACTTGGTCATGACCAGGAGTGACGGACTGACCCCTGCTCAGTGTGACGAGCATGGCGAGGGTCGAGCCAGGTGAAGGAAGCCGGACGTGAAAGGCCACGCGCCGTGTGGTCCGTGCGTACGACACATCCAGAGCAGGCACATGGCAGAGGCGGAAGGCACAGTGCTGGTGCCCGGGCTGGGGGCAGAGCGGGCCGGGGAGGGGCTGCTCGGGCAGGGTCCCCGATGGGCTGTGGTGCTGGTGATGCCGCCCCGGATACGTCACGCTGCATCGGATGGTGCACCTTATGTGGGCGAATCGTCACGTATCTCGTAGCTGTTAAAAAGTACAAGGCACGGCGAGTACTTACAATTTGTAAAGCAGGACGTGAAACAGACTTGAACCCCGAGGACACAGTAGCCTCAGAAGTGTGTCACGTAGCTGTCCTCGTCTGCGCCTCAGGGACCTGGTGCTCTAAGCCCTGTCCTGGCGGCCAGGGCTGCGCATCCTGCTCGCTTGAGGGTCCAGGCAGGTCCCACACAGCCCCGGCCTCCGGTTTCTTCTCCTTCACGCCCCCCGTGACTGAAAGCAGAGTGTCCTTGTCCTGCACCCAGGGATCGGGTCTGAGTCACGGGAGAAGCAGGTCCCCAGAGGCTGCGGTGCTCCCCCACCTTCGGGGGCCACTCTCCACCACATTTGCCTAGTGGGTTTCTTAATGGGACGGGGGACTTGGACAGGAGAGGCAGGAGGACGGGAAGGAGCCGTCGGGGCGTCTGTGGGGTTGCGGGGACGGTGAGGGTGCTGCATTTGCTGTGGACACGGCCGGCACGGGGAGGCTTTGCGAGAAGAGCCGAGTTCGT
>NW_024340752.1:0-5005 GCF_902729225.1 Pteropus medius
AGGCCCCGGGAGGGCTGTGCATTTGCCGCAAGTGAGCCTTTTCTCGGAAGTCTGCGATTCTGGCTCGAAATGGACGTCACCACAGAGCTTTTTGCCAAAGCTACCATATACATATATATGCATATATATGTTCATCTATATGCATATATATGTATATGGTGCATTTTCGAAGGAAACCTGCCTGGACCCCTGCTCTACCACAGGAGACAGGCCGCTCCTCGCACCTCCACCTCCCCGCAGTGTGGACACCGAGCGTTCCAGAGCCACAATTCAGCATGATCTCTTTTCATCCCAGAGGCCCCGGGGCTCCTTCCTAAGGCCTCGGCTCCTTCCAGCTTTCCGCAGTGGAAATCAGACTTCAGGACGGAAGCAGACACCTCCCTCGCCCTCACCTTTCTGCCTGGGATGGTCGCGATGGTCCCCGTGGACGCATTCAAAATGAAGAAATGAAAGGCTCAGAGAGCTGATCGCAAAGCTCCTAAGGCACGGAGGCCGAATGCAGACCCACAGCTGTCTGCAGTGTCTCCCAGCTGACCTCTTTCCAGCGGGTGACGGCCCCCATGGACGGAGGGGCAAAAGCATCCCTGGCTACGCTGTCTGTGGGTGGCCGTGAACCCTGCAAGAGGATACAGAGACGAATGAGACGTACTTTGTACCTCTAGGAGCTCAAAGTGTCAGTGAGTGCTCCTCCAACTTCGGTACCCCACTCTCCGCAGAAGACCGAGCATCGCCCACAGAGCCCCAAGGCCCCAGGAGGGCTGTGCATTTGCCGCAAGTGAGCCTTTTCTCGGAAGTCTGCGATTCTGGCTCAAAATGGACGTCACCAGAGAGCTTTTTGCCAAAGCTACCATATGCATATATATGCATATATCTGTTCATCTAAATGCATATATATGTATATGGTGGATTTTCGAAGGAAACCTGCGTGGACCCCTGGTCTACCACAGAAGACAGGCCGCTCCTAGCACCTCCACCTCCCGCAGTGTGGACACCGGGCGTTCCAGAGCCCCAATTCAGCATGATCTCTTTTCATCCCAGAGGCCCCGGGGCTCCTTCCTAAGGCCTCGGCTCCTTCCCACTTTCCGCAGTGGAAATCAGACTTCAGGACGGAAGCAGACACCTCCCTCGCCCTCACCTTTCTGCCTGGGATGGTCGTGATGGTCCCCATGGACGCATTCAAAATGAAGAAATGAAAGGCTCAGAGAGCTGATCGCAAAGCTCCTAAGGCACGGAGGCCGAATTCAGACCCACAGCTGTCTGCGGTGTCTCCCAGCTGACCTCTTTCCAGGCGGTGGCGGCCATGGCGGAGGGACCCAAAGCATCCCCTGGCGCTGTCTGTGGTGGCCATGAGCCTGAGAGGATACAGAGAATGGGGAGGGCAGCCAGTTTTGTACCTCTAGGAGCTCAAAGTGTCACTGAGTGCTCCTCCAACTTCGCTACCCCAGTACCCGCAGATGACCGAGCATCGCCCACAGAGCCCCAGGCCCCGGGAGGGCTGTGCATTTGCCGCAAGTGAGCCTTTTCTCGGAAGTCTGCGATTCTGGCTCGAAATGGACGTCACCAGAGAGCTTTTTGCCAAAGCTACCATATACATATACATGCATATATCTGTTCATCTATATGCATATATATGTATATGGTGGATTTTCGAAGGAAACCTGCCTGGACCCCTGCTCTACCACAGAAGACAGGCCGCTCCTCGCACCTCCACCTCCCCGCAGTGTGGACACCGGGCGTTCCAGAGCCACAATTCGGCATGATCTCTTTTCATCCCAGAGGCCCCGGGGCTCCTTCCTAAGGCCTCGGCTCCTTCCCGCTTTCCGCAGTGGAAATCAGACTTCAGGATGGAAGCAGACACCTCCCTCTCCCTCACCTTTCTGCCTGGGATAGTCGTAATGGTCCCCGTGGACGTATTCAAAATGAAGAAATGAAAAGCTCAAAGAGCTGATCGCAAAGCTCCTAAGGCACGGAGGCAGAATTCAGACCCACAGCTGTCTGCAGTGTCTCCCAACTGAACTCTCTTTCCAGCGGGTGACGGCCGCCATGGACGCAGGGGCCAAAGCATCCCTGGGTACGCTGTCTGTGGGTGGCCCTGAACCCAGTAAGAGCATACAGAGAGGAATGGGACGTAGTTTGTACGTCTAGGAGCTCAAAGTGTCAGTTAGTGCTCCTCCAACTTCGGTACCCCAGTCCCCGCAGATGACCGAGCATCGCCCACAGAGCCCCAAGGCCCCGGGAGGCCTGTGCATTTGCCGCAAGTGAGCCTTTTCTCGGAAGTCTGCGATTCTGGCTCAAAATGGACGTCACCAGAGAGCTTTTCGCCAAAACTACCATATACATATATATGCATATATATATTCATCTATATGCATATATATGTATATGGTGGATTTTCGAAGGAAACCTGCGTGGACCCCTGGTCTACCACAGAAGACAGGCCGCTGCTAGCACCTCCACCTCCCCACAGTGTGGACACCGGGCGTTCCAGAGCCACAATTCAGCATGATCTCTTTTTATTCCGGAGGCCCCGGGGCTCCTTCCTCAGGCTTCGGCTCCTTCCCGCTTTCCGCAGTGGAAATCAGACTTCAGGACGGAAGCAGACACCTCCCTCTCCCTCACCTTTCAGCCTGGGATGGTCGTAATGGTCCCAGTGGACGCATTGAAAATGAAGAAATGAAAGGCTGAAAGAGCTGATCGCAAAGCTCCTAAGGCACGGAGGCCGAATTCAGACCCAAAGCTGTCTGCAGTGTCTCCCAACTGAACTCTTTCCAGCG
Organism: Pteropus medius; assembly: GCF_902729225.1. Lineage (NCBI taxonomy): Eukaryota > Metazoa > Chordata > Mammalia > Chiroptera > Pteropodidae > Pteropus > Pteropus medius. The sequence goes on from NW_024340752.1 coordinate 2,775, forward strand.
GGTGACGGCCGCCATGGATGGAGGGGCCAAAGCATCCCCGGGTACGCTGTCCGTGGGCGGCCCTGACCCCTGCAAGAGGATGCAGAGACGAATGACACGTAGTTTGTACCTCTAGGTGCTCAAAGTGTCAGTGAGTGCTCCTCCAACATCGCCACCCCAGTACCCGCAGATGACCGAGAATCGCCCACACAGCCCCAAGGCCCCGGGAGGGCTGTGCATTTGCCGCAAGTGAGCCTTTTCTCGGAAGTCTGCGATTCTGGCTCAAAATGGACGTCACCAGAGAGCTTTTTGCCAAAGCTACCATATACATATATATGCATATATATGTTCATCTATATGCATATATATGTATATGGTGGATTTTTGAAGGAAACCTGCCTGGACCCCTGCTCTACCACAGAAGACAGGCCGCTCCTCGCACCTCCACCTCCCCGCAGTGTGGACACCGGGCGTTCCAGAGCCACAATTCAGCATGATCTCTTTTTCATCCCAGAGGCCCCGGGGCGCCTTCCTAAGGCCTCGGCTCCTTCCCGCTTCCCGCAGTGGAAATCAGACTTCAGGACGGAAGCAGACACCTCCCTCTCCCTCACCTTTCTGCCTGGGATGGTCGTAATGGTCCCTGTGGACGCATTCAAAATGAAGAAATGAGAGGCTCACAGAGCTGATCGCAAAGCTCCAAAGGCACGGAGGCCGAATTCAGACCCACAGCTGTCTGCAGTGTCTCCCAACTGAACTCTTTCCAGCGGGTGACGGCCGCCATGGACGCAGGGGCCAAAGCATCCCTGGTACGCTGTCTGTGGGTGGCCCTGAACCCTGCAAGAGCATACAGAGACGAATGGGACGTAGTTTGTACCTCTAGGAGCTCAAGTGTCAGTGAGTGCTCCTCCAACTTCGGTACCCCAGTACCCGCAGATGACCGAGCATCGCCCACAGAGCCCCAAGGCCCCGGGAGGGCTGTGCATTTGCCGCAAGTCCGCCTTTTCTAGGAAGTCTGCGATTCTGGCTCGAAATGGACGTCACCAGAGAGCTTTTTGCCAAAGCTACCATATACATATAGATGCATATATATATTCATCTATATGCATATATATGTATATGGTGGATTTTCGAAGGAAACCTGCGTGGACCCCTGGTCTACCACAGAAGACAGGCCGCTCCTAGCACCTCCACCTCCCACAGTGTGGACACCGGGCGTTCCAGAGCCACAATTCAGCATGATCTCTTTTCATCCCAGAGGCCCCAGGGCTCCTTCCTAAGGCCTCGGCTCCTTCCCGCTTTCCGCAGTGGAAATCAGACTTCAGGACGGAAGCAGACACCTCCCTCTCCCTCACCTTTCAGCCTGGGATGGTCGTAATGGTCCCCGGGGACGCATTCAAAATGAAGAAATGAAAGGCTCAAGAGCTGATCGCAAAGCTCCTAAGGCACGGAGGCCGAATTCAGACCCACAGCTGTCTGCAGTGTCTCCCAGCTGAACTCTTTCCAGCGGGTGACGGCCCCCATGGACGGAGGGGCCAAAGCATCCCTGGCTACGCTGTCTGTGGGTGGCCGTGAACCCTGCAAGAGGATACAGAGACGAATGAGACGTAGTTTGTACCTCTGGGAGCTCAAAGTGTCAGTGAGTGCTCCTCCAACTTCGCTACCCCAGTACCCGCAGATGACCGAGCATAGCCCACAGAGCCCCAAGGCCCCGGGAGGGCTGTGCATTTGCCGCAAGTGAGCCTTTTCTCGGAAGTCTGCGATTCTGGCTCGAAATGGACGTCACCAGAGAGCTTTTTGCCAAAGCTACCATATACATATATATGCATATACATGTTCATCTATATGCATATATATGTATATGGTGGATTTTCGAAGGAAACCTGCGTGGACCCCTGGTCTACCACAGAAGACAGGCAGCTCCTATCTCATCCTCCTCCCCGCAGTGGGGACACCGGGCGTTCAGAGCCACAATTCCGCATGATCTCTTTTCATCCCAGAGGCCCCGGGGCTCCTTCCTAAGGCCTCGGCTCCTTCCCGCTTTCCGCAGTGGAAATCAGACTTCAGGACGGAAGCAGACACCTCCCTCTCCCTCACCTTTCTACCTGGGATGGTCGTAATGGTCCCCGTGGACGCATTCAAAATGAAGAAATGAAGGCTCAAAGAGCTGATCGCAAAGCTCCTAAGGCACGGAGGCCGAAATCAGACCCACAGCTGTCTGCAGTGTCTCCCAACTGAACTCTTTCCAGCGGGTG
>NW_024340753.1:0-537 GCF_902729225.1 Pteropus medius
CAGGCCCCTCTCCGGTGGAGGGGAGCCGGGCAGACTGCCGCTGGCAGGAGGAGAAGCGGAGAAGAGGCGGGTGGCAGATCGGAGGCCCCTGCAGCCAGCGGGTGGGCACGGGGCTCCCGCACGGAGGGTAAGGGCGTTCTGACCTGCCCTGGGCGCCCCGTCCCCCCTGTCCCCATGGCCGAGTACAAAGCTCCAGAGGCCCTGCCACCTCAAGATGACCCTCAGAGCCGCCCGTCCTCCTCCCAGGGCAGTGCCGTGGGTCGCAGACAGGAGCACGCTTGGTCTCGGAGGCTGTTTGTAACAGGGGCACCACACTGATACGCGCGCGCACACACGCCCGCCGTGCACGGAAAGCCTGCTGCGTGGGTCACGCCACCTTCCCGAGTGCCCGTTTACAGCGAGACCCTGACACTGAGAGAGTGAGCAGCATCCCTGAGGCCCCCCTACCAGGTCCCAACGACCCAGCACTGTTCCCCGCCACCCCTCCACTCCCCCCGACTCCAGGCAGGTGACCCCTTGTGCCTGCGCCTTGGTAAA
>NW_024340754.1:0-422 GCF_902729225.1 Pteropus medius
AATTGCTTTAAAAAAAATAAAGTCAAATAAAGACCATGATGTAATGCTAAAATTAATGATATGCTTGAACAACTTAGAAATCAGTTTGCGAGAAGTATTATTAGTAATGAAAAAACTAAAATGAAAAATTTGGGGTAGAATAGAATCCAACTATGCAGGTTTCCCTAATTTTGGTGGGCTTCTTAATACAAGAATCATGCATTTTAATACAAGTTCATAAAATACTTAAAATCTGTGTCAATATAAACATGATTAAAATGGCAGTGACCAAACTATTTGTCTCATGTATAATTTAGCTTCTTTAAAAATGGAGAAATGTGTAAGTAGCATTTCACAGTACTAGACAATTTGGTCTTTAACTATAGATCTCTAGACACAGCCTAGGATGGATTCTTTGTAAAATCAAACATTAAAATTGAGTC